>NC_135966.1:42236688-42364211 GCF_053455715.1 Rhinoraja longicauda | reverse complement strand
TGCCATTGCCTTGCTGCACACATCTCCCCAATGGAAGCCAGAGCAGGTTGCAGAGACAGCCAGTAAAGGGGCACTGGTGCCTCTGGGCCTCTGCTCTCACTGCCGAACATCACCGGGGCGGTAACACGATGCCAGCGCGTGGCAACAGCAGAGCCCTTCACTCTCACGCCCATTGTGGTCAGTGAAGGGCCCACATCTCGTGCTGACTGGCCCATGCAGGCAGACCACCGTGCTGGGAGCCCACCCACCCACCAGCCCAACCCTGGGCCACTTACCATGTCACCGAGTTACGAAAGGCCGCAAACACAAAGAGTCCGGAGCCCAGGATAAAGGTGGCTTTCTTCACCGAATCCCAAACACGTCTCTCCTGCAGGCAAGAGGACAGCTGGCTTCAACTTACTGAGACAAAACTTTGGAGAATAAGTTCATCAGTGATAGGAGCAGAATGAGGCCACTAGGCCCATCAAGCCACGGCTGATCTATCTTTCCCTCTCAACCCCATTCTCCTGCCTTCTCCCCATAACCCCTGACACCCTGATAGCTAACGTTGTTCCTTCATTCAGGAGCAGCAGTGATAATCCAGGAATCTGTGAGGGAACTGCAGTGGCAGAGAAATTATCGGGAAAGATTCTGTGGAACAGGGCAGCATGGACTGATTGGGATCGTCAGCCTGGCTCTGTGCGACAAACCCTGCCTCAACAATTGGACTGAGCTTTTCTGAGGAAATATCGGAGAAGGTTGATGAGGGTAGAGTGGAAGATAGATTTTTGTAGGAGCTTTGACAAGATCCTGGATGTGAGGCTGCTTCAGCAGCTCAGAGCACGTGGCAGGCTGGTTGTTAGGGGCAGACTTGTGGAATATCTATCTGATGGGTGACCGGTGATATCAGGCCCCCCATTATCCAGGTGACCTCCCGAGGCCACTCGTGTGGAAAGGAACTGCAGTGCAGGTTTAAAAATCCAAAGAAGGGTCCCGACTTGAAACGTCACCCATCCTTTTTCTCCAGAGATGCTGCCTGACCCGCTGAATTACTCCAGCACTTTGTGTCTATCCTTAGGAAACTGTTCAGGTTTGTGTGGCGATGACACAAAATATTGGTGTTGTAGCAAGCAAGGGTTGTCCAAGGCTACAGCAGGATGGAGATGGAGAGCTGGCCACAGCAATGGAAGATGCTGGTTAATCCTAATGAGTGAGGTGATATATTTTGTGAAGTCAGACGGGAGGAGGGCACCCAGTAAGTGGTGGGGCACTGTTGATCAACATGGGCTCAATGGTCAAGAGGTCCACTGGAAGGCCAATGCAGTCCATATGGTTGGCCTTCAACAGAGCACGTGCTACAATTGTATAAAACGTCAGGGCACTGTGTGTATCTGGTCAGCACACTATAGGAAGGATGTGGTTGTGCTGAAGAGAATGCAGGGGGGATTCACCAGTGGGTGGCCTCCATTGGAGGACTTTAGTGACAAGATGGGATTGTGTGGAACACAAAGCCGTAACAACACTGGACAACCCCTCGGCCACAATGTCTTTGCCAAGTTTGATGCCCAGTCAAACTAATCCCATGTACCCGCACCTGGTCTGTTTATACTGCCTGAGCTTTTCTTCCCCGGAGATGACGGAGATATAAAGTTATGGAAACCAGAGTGGGCAGAGCGTAAGAATGTGTTTCTCAAGATGGGGCTGTCTGAAACACAAGCACGTAGGTTTAATGTGAGATGGCGGTTTCAAACTGATCAAAGGTTTTACATAAACATCGAAAATAGGTGCAGGAGGCGGCCATTTTGCCCTTCGAGCCAGCACTGCCATTCAATGTGATCATGGCTTATCATCCACAATCAGTAACCTGTGCCTGTAATCCCCACGATGTCATATCTAGCAATCTCTAACTGAACCTCAAGCTCATCCACTTTACTTCTTATACATCGCGCATTCATATATAATACTTTTAATCCATTACTCACCTCACCTTTCACATCGATTCCTATTTCACTTGGCCATCCTCTCCTATCCCTTCGTGAGCTTTCTGTCCCGTTAATTCTGGTGTCTTTAACTTTTCCTATACTCTCTTTCCCTTTAACTCCATCCTTGTCTTTCCAATTTGTCTCCCCCCCCCCCCCCTCCCCCTTTTGTCTCCCCCCCCCCCCCCTCCCCCTCCCCACTATTTAGTTTAAACCCGCCCTTGTAGCAGTGGCAAACCTGGCAGCCAGAATGCTGGCCCCCCACCTGTTTTCCCCACAGAGAGTGATGGATATGTCACTGGATATGACAGAGGTGGTGGGGTGATGGAGGCAGAAAAGTTTACTACGTTTAAGAGGCATCTAGATAGGCCTGAATAGCCAGGACTAGCACGATACTGATGCAATGTGGGCAAATGGGGTTAGACAATAGGTGCAGGAGTAGGCCATTCGGCCCTTCGAGCCAGCACCGCCATTCAATGTGATCATGGCTGATCATTCTCAATCAGTACCCCGTTCCTGCCTTCTCCCCATACCCCCTGACCTATCCTTAAGAGCTCTGTCTAGCTCTCTCTTGAATGCATTCAGAGAATTGGCCTCCACTGCCTTCTGAGGCAGAGAATTCCACAGATTCACAACTCTCTGACTGAAAAGGTTTTTCCTTATCTCAGTTTTAAATGGCCTACCCCTTATTCTTAAACTGTGGCCCCTGGTTCTGGACTCCCCCAACATTGGGAACATGTTTCCTGCCTCTAACGTGTCCAACCCCTTAATAATCTTATATGTTTCGATAAGATCTCCTCTCATCCTTCTAAATTCCAGTGTATACAAGCCTTACAAGGGTATACAAGGGTTAGTGCAGATATGTACAAAGGTGGGGCAAAGGGCCTGTCTCCGTGCTGTAAACTCTGACTCGTGATAAAAGACGATTGTGTACCTGTCTCCGTGGTGCTGCCCACTTAGACGGCTCGCCCCAATCTTGCATCTGAGGAGCAAAGAGTGAAAAGATTATTTGTTTAATTACACACAGGATCATCAGGTTCAGAGCAAATCTACGTGTGTGCGAATCCACGCTTCTGGCCTCCTGATCCCAACACAAATATTCTGTCACATCGAGCCAGACTCCACTTGATATGGGTCTCAGACTATGAACATAGACGGAGTTTGACCCTCTGTTCTAGTTCTCCGGCCTCTTCTGATTCACAAAATAAAAGCAAGAGATAAACTCTATGGCATCGGCCCACCTGTGACACTACCAGCCTCCCCGCAGACAGCAGGTCCTCTCACTCACTCTCACTCACTCTCACTCACTCTCACACTCTCACTCTCACTCACTCACTCTCTCTCACTCACTCTCACCATGAGGAGGGACGGAGCTCCTGAGTGCCAGCTGCCGGAAGCTGCCAACAGCCCTCATAGCTAAATCACAGCAACAACAGTGCCCTCCATAATGTTTGGGACAAAGACCCATCATTTATTTATTTGCCTCTGTACTCCACAATTTGAGTTTTGTAATAGAAAACAATCACGTGGTTAAAGTGCACATTGTCAGATTTTAATAAAGGCAATTTTTATACATTTTGGTTTTACCATGTAGAAATTACAGCAGTGTTTATACATAGTCCCCCCATTTCAGGGCACCATAATGTTTGGGACACAGCAATGTCATGTAAATGAAAGTAGTCATTTATTTTGTTGCATATCCTTTGCATGCAATGACTGCTTGAAGTCTGTGATTCATGAACATCACCAGTTGCTGGGTGTCTTCTCTGGTGATGCTCTGCCAGGCCTGTATTGCAGCCATCTTTAGCTTATGCTTGTTTTGGGGGCTAGTCCCCATCAGTTTTCTCTTCAGCATATAAAAGGCATGCTCATTTGGGTTCAGCTCGGGTGATTGACTTGCCACTCAAGAATTTGACCATTTTTTAGCTTTGAAAAACTCCTTTGTTGCTTTAGCAGTATGTTTGGGATCATTGTCTTGCTGTAGAATGAACCGCCGGCCAATGGGTTTTGAGGCATTTGTTTGAACTTGAGCAAATAGAATGTGTCTATACACTTCAGAATTCATAATGCTACTGCCATCAGCAGTTGTATCATCAATGAAGATAAGTGAGCCAGTGCCTTCAGTAGACATACATGCCCAGGCCATAACACCCCCACCACTGTGTTTCACAGATGAGGTGGTATGCTTTGGATCTTGGGCAGTTCCTTCTCTCCTTCATACTTTGCTCTTCCCATCACTCTGATATAAATGAATCTTCGTATCATCTGTCCACAAGACGATGTATAAACACAGCTGTAATTTCTACATGGTGAAACCAAAATGTATAAAAATGCCCTTTAATAAAATCTGTCAATGTGCACTTTAACCACGTGATTTTTTTTTTCTATTACAAATCTCAAATTGTGGAGTACAGAGGCAAATAAAGAAATGATGGGTCTTTGTCCCGAACATTATGGGGGGCACCTTATCTGGCCACTAGCCTCTGTACCAGGTGCCCAAACACATGGGCCTAAAGTCCAGCCAGCAGTCGGGCTGCAGCTGTCCGATCATTCACACATTGTGTCCAACCTCCCACTCCACATATACCTGGCCCCGACCTCACACACGGGTGGGCTGGGAGTGTGTAAAGTCTGTACCCATTGCTCTCAGCAGCCCCATCATCCAATCCCAGCGCAAAGGGAAAGGGCTTCAGTGCGGACACACCCATGATATCCATGTGCAATCATTAGGCCTTAATCTCCTTACAAAATCTAGTTGGTTCGTAATTTGGTTGCACCACAACATAGTATTAGGCAGTGATAAACTAACCATTTGCTGCTGGAGGTTGGCATTTAATTAGGTAGCTAACTCAGTCTAGTTGAATGAGTTTCTGACTAGAGAACATTTAAACAAATGAGGCTAAATATAATTTCTAAATCAGCGAATGACATCAAATCAGTACTGAAAACAACAGTGACAAGTTATAGATAAACATTAATCACCGTGCACACAATCACATAAACTGGTGAAGTTCAACAGCAGACAATGAGCTCTGATAAGGCAGAGAGGCAACGTGCCAGGGGGGCAGGGACAGGGAGTAAGGGGCACGTAGGGGGCATGGAGTACGGAGCAGGGGGCAAAGGGTAGGGGGAGGGGGTGGGGGCAAGGGTTAGGGGCATGGGGCAAGGGTTAGGGGCATGGGGTAGGGGTAAAGGGTTAGGGGCAGGAGGCATGGGGTAGGGGCACGGGGTTGGGGGGCATGTGGCATGGGGTAAGGGGCACGTGGCACGGGGTAAGGGGCATGTGGCATGGGGTAAGGAGGATGTGGCAAGGGGTTAGGTGCAAGGAGGCAGGCGCTGTGTCTGTCTGGTGGGCCACGTTGAACAATGGGCAGCTCTGCTAAACCTGCAATAAACATTGAGATAAACACAAAAAGCTGGAGTAACAGCGGGGCAGCATCTCTGGAGAACAGGAATAGGTGACGTTTTGGGTCGAGACCCTTCTTCAGACTCTGATTCTTCTAACCCTTGACCAGAGCACAGTGTGAGCACCGTGTAGGTAATCATCACAACATCTCCACAGATGCTGCCTGACGCCGCTAAGGTACTCCAGCAGTCTGTGTCCGTCCAAACATCCCATCAGTCCAGGTCAGCACTCAGCCTTGCCCTGAGAAGGGAGTCCCAGTCTGTCCTTCACACCTACACTCCGTTAGCATCCTCTCCCGAGGCTGCACGTCCTTTACAACCCTGCCTCCCCCACGCTGCTCAGAGCTGCACAGGCCGCGGCAGGTTTCACCGGCGTCAGGAAGTGGCCGCCCATTGGGAATGGGTGAGCACGCCGTGCCCAGCCCCAGCCTGCATGCCCAGCCCCAGTCTGCGTGTACTGCCCCAGCCCCAGTCTGCATGCCCAGCTCCAGCCCCAGTCTGCATGCACAGCCCCGGCCCCAGCCTGCATGCCCAGCCCCGGCCTGCGTGCCCAGCCTGCATGCCCAGCGCCAGTTTGCATGCACTGCCCCAGCCCTAGTCTGCGTGCCCAGCCCGTCTGCATGCACTGCCCGTCTGCATGCCCAGCCCCAGTCTGCATGCCCAGCCCCAGCCTGCATGCACTGCCCCAGTCTGCATGCCCAGCCCCAGCCTGCATGCCCAGCCCCAGTCTGCATGCACTGCCCCAGCCTGCATGCCCAGCCCCAGCCCGTCTGCATGCACAGCCCCAGTCTGCATGCACTGCCCCAGTCTGCATGCCCAGCCCCAGTCTGCATGCACTGCCCCAGCCCCAGCCTGCATGCCCAGCCCCAGCCCCAGTCTGCATGCCCAACCCCAGTCTGCATGCCCAGCCCCAGTCTGCATGCACTGCCCCAGCCCCAGTCTGCATGCCCAGCCCCAGTCTGCATGCACTGCCCCAGCCCCAGTCTGCATGCCCAGCCCCAGTCTGCATGCCCAACCCCAGTCTGCATGCCCAGTCCCAGCCCCAGTCTGCATGCACTGCCCCAGCCCCAGTCTGCATGCCCAGCCCCAGTCTGCATGCACCCAGCCCCAGTCTGCATGCATGCCCAGCCCCAGTCCATGCCCAGCCCAGTCTGCATCACTGCCCCAGCCCCAGTCTGCATGCCCAGCCCCAGTCTGCATGCACTGCCCCAGCCCCAGTCTGCATGCCCAGCCCCAGTCCTGCATGCACTGCCCCAGCCCCAGTCTGCATGCCCCCCAGTCTGCATCCCATCCCCAGTCTGCATGCCCACCCCAGTCTGCATGCCCAGTCCCCAGTCCTGCATCCATCACTGCCCCAGCCCCAGTCTGCATGCACTGCCCCAGCCCCAGTCTGCATGCACTGCCCCAGCCCCAGCCTGCATGCACAGCCCCAGTCTGTACAGGGCGTGAATCCCAGCTTCAACAACAACAACGCGCTGCACGTCAGCCCAGCCGCCCCACAGCGGACATCGATCCAGCCGAGACTGCGGCCGGGTCCCAGCGTGTGATCGATGGCCGGTGACTGGGACCCACCGCTGGCCGGCTGCGTTTGCCCAGAGCCCCAGGTAGCTGCCTCTCCTACTCCGGTCCCCACAGATGCTGCCCGACCCACTGAGTACTCAGCACTCGGTGTCTGTCCCCGGTCCGTCAGTCCGGCCATCACTTGCATCTCATACATGTCCCTTAAGAAGGAACCTTGAACGGCAACTCGACCCTCACCCCCACCCGCGCCCCTCAGCCCCTCACTGACCGCGGCCGGCAGAGCATCACTGACCCGGCAACTCTGACCCCCCCCCCTCTCACCACTCCTATTCATCCTCCACCCCTCTCCCTCCCTCCATCCCTCCCCCTTCCTCATCCCCCCTTCAATCCCCCCTCCTCCTCCCCCTCACCCTCCCCCCCCCTCCCCTCTCCTCCCCCCCCTCTCCCCCTCTCCCTCTCCCCCCCTCTCCCTCTCCCCCCCTCTCCCTCTCTCTCCCTCTCCCCCCCTCTCCCTCCTCCCCCCCTCCTCCCCTCCCTCCCCTCCCTCCCTCCCCTCTCCCCTCCTCCCCTCCCCTCCTCTCCTCCTCTCCCTCTCCCCCCTTTCCCTCTCCTCCCCCCTCCCCCCCTCTCCCTCCTCCCCCCCTCCCCCTCTCCTCCCCCCTCCCTCTCCTCCCCCCCCTCCCTCTCCTCCCCCTCTCCCTCTCCCTCTCCCTCTCCTCCCCTCTCCCTCTCCTCCCCCTCTCCTCCCCCTCTCCCTCTCCTCCCCCCTCTCCCTCCCCTCCCCCTCTCCCTCCCCTCCCCCTCTCCCTCCCCTCCCTCTCCTCCCCCTCTCCCTCTCCCTCTCCTCCCCCTCTCCCTCTCCTCCCCCTCTCCCTCTCCTCCCCCTCCTCCCCCTCCCCCTCTCCCTCTCCCCTCTCACCCTCTCCCCCCCCTCCCTCTCCCCCCCCTCCCTCTCCCCTCCCTCTCCCTCTCCCTCTCCCTCTCCCTCTCCCTCTCCCTCTCCCTCTCCTCCCCCTCCTCCCCCTCCCCCTCTCTCCCCTCTCCCTCCCCCCTCTCTCCCTCCCCCCCTCTCTCTCTCTCCCCCCCTCTCTCCCTCTCCCTCTCCCCCTCTCCCCCCCCCCCCCTCTCACCCTCTCCCCCTCTCACCCTCTCACCCTCGCTGCGTGTCTCGCCGTGTGTGCGACCAGATGTGTCTGATGTCCGAGCCCCGCTGGCGGGCGGTGTGATACAGACGGCCGTCACATGATGCCGCTCCGCTCCGCCCCCGCTGTCGCTGCCAGCGCTGCACACGTTCATGTAACAGGCGAGTGCTTTATTGTTGTAGTTTAGTTTAGAGATACAGGCCCTCCTGCCCACCCACCAGCGATCCCCGCACAGTAACACCACCCTAGGGACACACACACACACTCGGGATCATTTACACACATACCAAGCTGATTAATCCACAAACCTGCACGTCTTTGGAGTGGGATGAAACCGGAGCACCCGGAGAAAACCCGCGCGGTCACGGGGAGATGGTGCAAACTCCGTACAGACAGCGCCCGTAGTCAGGATCATATCATATCATATCATATATATAAAGCCGGAAACAGGCCTTTTCGGCCCTCCAAGTCCGTGCCGCCCAGCGATCCCCGTACATTAACACTATCCTACACCCACTAGGGACAATTTTTTTTTTTACATTTACCCAGCCAATTAACCTACATACCTGTACGTCTTTGGAGTGTGGGAGGAAACCGAAGATCTCGGAGTAAACCCACGCAGGTCACGGGGAGAACGTACAAACTCCTTACGGTCTCTACCGCTGCCCTTACTAATCAAGAATTTGTCAATCTCTGCCTTAAAAATACCCAGTGAATTGGACTCCACAGCCGTCTGTGGCAATTAATTCCACAATTTCACCACCCTCTGACTAAATAAATTCCTCCTCGTCTCCTTTCTAATAGGTACATCCTTTTATTCTGAGGTTGTGCCCTCTGGTCCTAGTCTCGCCCACGTGGAAACATCCTCTCCACATCCACTCTATCCTTTCAGCTACACCAGGCTGGTCAGAAAGGTGTGGCTGGTATCTACAGTTCCTTATGGGCTAACACTACATATATTTTCCCTCCCTCCTCCCCTCACTTTCTCTCCCACTGCTGCCCCCTTCCTCCAATAGACAATAGGTGCAGGAGGAGGCCATTCGGCCCTTCGAGCCAGCACCGCCATTCAATGTGATCATGGCTGATCATTCTCAATCAGTACCCCGTTCCTGCCTTCTCCCCATACCCCCTGACTCCGCTATCCTTAAGAGCTCTATCTAGCTCTCTCTTGAATGCATTCAGAGAATTGGCCTCCACTGCCGTCTGAGGCAGAGACTAAAAGTCAGTTCACCATTTCCACAATTCGCCACACTGTGATGGTGTGTGTTCCTCTTGGGATCACACCATCGCTAGCCAACAGTTAGCCCGTCAGTGAACCTCCCTGCCTGATGCTGGCCCTGAATTATCCTGCTCTTTTCCTGTTCCCCGCGCCCTACAATCATTCTGAGGAAGTTACCCGACCCGAAATGTCACCCATCCATATTCTCTAGAGATGCTGCCTGACCCGTCCAGCATTTTGTGTCTTCCTTTGGTATAAACCAGCATCTGCAGTGCCATTTTATTATAATTGTCCCCCACTGTTCAGTTTGCACCTCAGTGCTGCCCTCTGGTGCTGAGGTTGTTGGTTGACCTCTTTGCTCTGGGATTCCTTTCAAGAAGCCCTTCGGTTTGACAGGGATTCCATCTCTACCTTGTCAGCAGAAGCCAGCTCTCGACCCCCTCACCCCACACCATCGTGACTGTGACTCACAACCCTCAACATCTCTACGCTCAACCCAAATTCACGTGTCAGGCAGCAAATGTCAAAGAAACATAGAAAAATAGGTGCAGGAGTAGGCAATTCGGCCCTTTGAGCCAGCACTGCCATTCAATATGATCATGGCAGATCATCTAAAATCAGTACCCCATTCCTGCTTTCTCCCCATATCCCTTGATTCCTTTAGCCCTAAGAGCTAACTCTCTCTTGAAAACATCCAGTGAATTGGCCTCCACTGCCTTCTGTAGCAGAGAATTCCACAGATTCACAACTCTCTGGGTGAAAAAGTTTTTCATCTCAGTCCTGAATGGCCTACCCCTTATTCTTAAACTGTGACCCCTGGTTCTGGACTCCCCCAACATTGGGAACATTTTTCCTGCATCTAGCCTGTCCAATCCTTCAAGAATGTTATATATTTCTAGAAGATCCCCTCTCATTCTTCTAATTTCAATAAACAATAGACAATAGGTGCAGGAGTAGGCCATTCGGCCCTTCGGGCCAGCACCACCATTCAATGTGATCATCGCTGATCATTCTCAATCAGTACCCCATTCCTGCCTTCTCCCCATACCCCCTCACTCCGCTATCCTTAAGAGCTCTATCTAGCTCTCTCTTGAATGCATTCAGAGACTTGGCGTCCACTGCCTTCTGAGGCAGTGAATTCCACAGATTTACAACTCTCTGACTGAAAAAGTTTTTCCTTATCTCTGTTCTAAATGGCCTACCCCTTATTCTTAAACTGTGGCCCCTGGTTCTGGACTCCCCCAACATTGGGAACATGTTTCCTGCCTCTAACGTGTCCAACCCCTTAATAATCTTATATGTTTCGATAAGATCTCCTCTCATCCTTCTAAATTCCAGTGTATACAAGCCTTACATGGGTATACAAGGGTTAGTGCAGATATGTACAAAGGTGGGGCAAAGGGCCCGTCTCCGTGCTGTAAACTCTGACCCGTGATAAAAGACGATTGTGTACCTGTCTCCATGGTGCTGCCCACTTAGACGGCTCGCCCCAATCTTGCATCTGAGGAGCAAAGAGTGAAAAGATTATTTGTTTAATTACACACAGGATCATCAGGTTCAGAGCAAATCTACGTGTGTGCGAATCCACGCTTCTGGCCTCCTGATCCCAACACAAATATTCTGTCACATCGAGCCAGACTCCACTTGATATGGGTCTCAGACTATGAACATAGACGGAATTTGACCCTCTGTTCTAGTTCTCCGGCCTCTTCTGATTCACAAAATAAAAGCAAGAGATAAACTCTATGGCATCGGCCCACCTGTGACACTACCAGCCTCCCCGCAGACAGCAGGTCCTCTCACTCACTCTCACTCACTCTCACTCACTCTCTCTCACTCACTCTCACTCTCTCACTCACTCTCACCACGAGGAGGGACGGAGCTCCTGAGTGCCAGCTGCCGGAAGCTGCCAACAGCCCTCATAGCTAAATCCAGCAACAATAGTGCCCTCCATAATGTTTGGGACAAAGACCCATCATTTATTTATTTGCCTCTGTACTCCACAATTTGAGTTTTGTAATAGAAAACAATCACGTGGTTAAAGTGCACATTGTCAGATTTTAATAAAGGCAATTTTTATACATTTTGGTTTCACCATGTAGAAATTACTGCAGTGTTTATACATAGTCCCCCCATTTCAGGGCACCATAATGTTTGGGACACAGCAATGTCATGTAAATGAAAGTAGTCATTTATTTTGTTGCATATCCTTTGCATGCAATGACTGCTTGAAGTCTGTGATTCGTGGACATCACCAGTTGCTGGGTGTCTTCTCTGGTGATGCTCTGCCAGGCCTGTATTGCAGCCATCTTTAGCTTATGCTTGTTTTGGGGGCTAGTCCCCATCAGTTTTCTCTTCAGCATATAAAAGGCATGCTCATTTGGGTTCAGCTCGGGTGATTGACTTGCCACTCAAGAATTTGACCATTTTTTAGCTTTGAAAAACTCCTTTGTTGCTTTAGCAGTATGTTTGGGATCATTGTCTTGCTGTAGAATGAACCGCCGGCCAATGGGTTTTGAGGCATTTGTTTGAACTTGAGCAAATAGAATGTGTCTATACACTTCAGAATTCATAATGCTACTGCCATCAGCAGTTGTATCATCAATGAAGATAAGTGAGCCAGTGCCTTCAGTAGACATACATGCCCAGGCCATAACACCCCCACCACCGTGTTTCACAGATGAGGTGGTATGCTTTGGATCTTGAGCAGTTCCTTCTCTCCTTCATACTTTGCTCTTCCCATCACTCTGATATGAATGAATCTTCGTCTCATCTGTCCACAAGACGATGTATAAACACAGCTGTAATTTCTACATGGTGAAACCAAAATGTCCCCTCTCATTCTTCTAAATTCCAGTGTATACAAGCCTAGCCGCTCCAGTCTTTCACCATACGACAGTCCCGCCATTCCGGGAATTAACCTAGTAAACCTACGCTGCACCCCCTCAATAGCAAGAATATCCTTCCTCAAATTTGGAGACCAAAACTGCACACAGTACTCCAGGTGTGGTCTCACTAGGGCCCTATACAACTTCAGAAGGACCTCTTTGCTCCTATACTCAACTCCTCTTGTTATGAAGGTCAACATTCCATTAGCTTTCTTCACTGCCTGCTGTACCTGCATGCTTCCTTTCAGTGACTGATGCACTAAGACACCAAGATCTCATTGTACGTCCCCTTTTCCTAACTTGACACCATTCAGATAATAATCTGCCTTCTTATTCTTACCACCAAAGTGGATAACCTCACACTTATCCACATTGAACTGCATCTGCGATGCATCCGCCCACTCACACAACCTGTCCAAGTCACCATGCAACCTCATAGCATCTTCCTCACAGCTCACACTACCACCCAGCTTTGTATCATCTGCAAATTTGCTAATGTTACTTTTAATCCCTTCATCCAAGTCATTAATGTATATTGTAAATGTATATTTCCAGTGAATACAAGCTCAGTCGACCCATTCTTTCATTATAACTCAGTCCCGCCATCCTGGGAATTAATCTGGCGAACCTACGCTGCACTCCCTCAATCGCAATAAAGTCCTTCCTCAAATTAGGAGACCAAAATTGCACACAATACTCCTACTGCAATTGTACAGGGGCCTGTACAACTGCAGTAGGACCTCCTTGCTCCAAAACTCAAATCCTCTTGCAATGAAGGCCAATATTAGCTTTCTTCACTGCCTGCTGTACCTGCATGCTTACTTTCAGTGACTGGTGTACAAGCGCACCCAGGTCTTGTTGCACCTCCAATTTTCCTAATCTGACACCATTCAGATAACAATCTGCTTTCCTGTTCTTGCCACCAAAGTGGATAACCTCACATTTACCCACATTATGTTGCATATATATTGTAAATAACTGGGGTCCCAGCATCGAGCCTTGTCACTGCCTGCCATTCTGAAAAGGGCCCGTTAATTTCTACTCTTTGCTTCCTGTCTGCCAACCAGTTCTCTATCCTTGTCAATACCCTACCCCCAATACCATGTGCACTAATTTTGCACACTAATCTCTTTTGCGGGACCATGTCAAAGGCTTTTTGAAAGTCCAGATACACCTCAAAAAATTCCAGAAGATTAGTCAAGCATGATTTCCCCTTCATAAATCCATGCTGACTTTGATCGATTCTGTCACTGCTTTCCAAATGCACTGCTATTGCATCTTCAATAATCGACTCCAGCATCTTCCCCACTACCAATGTAAGGCTAACTGGTCTATAATTCCCCGTTTTCTCTCTACCTCCTTTCTTAAAAAGTGGGGTTACCCTCCAGTCCACAGGAACTGATCCAGAGTCAAAAGAACATTGGGAAATGATCACCAATGCATCCATGATTTCTAGGGCCACCTCCTTGAGTACTCTGAGATGCAGCCCATCAGGCCCTGGGGATTTATCTGCCTTCAGTCCCAACAGTTTACGTAACACAATTTCCTGACTAATGTGGATTTCCTTCAGTTCCTCCCTCCCACTAGATCCTCGGTCCCCTAGGAGATTGTCGGTCTGGGAGATTGTTGATTCGAGAGGCGGTTCCGCTGGCACCAGTCCATGTTTTCTAGAGATGCTGTTCAATCTGCTGAGTTACTCTAGCATTCTGTGTCAGTAGAACATGGACCTGGATCGTGATGCATTGGTGATCATTTTCCAATGTTCTCTCGACACTGGATCAGTTTCTGTGGACTGGAGGGAAGCCAATGTATCTCTACTTTTTAAGAAAGGAGAGGGAGAGAAAACAGGAAATTATAGACCAGTTAGCCTTACATCGGTAGTGGGGAAGATGCTGGAGTCGATTATTAAAGATGTTATAGCAGCGCATTTGGAAAGCAGTGACAGGATCGGTCAAAGTCAGCATGGATTTAGGAAGGGGAAGATTAGTGTGTAAAATTCGAGCACATGGTATTGGGGGTATTGACATGGATAGAGAACTGGTTGGCAAACAGGAAGCAAAGAGTAGGAATTAATGGGTGATTTTCAGAATGGCAGGCCGTGACTAGTGGTGTGCCGCAAGGCTCGATGCTGGGACCCCAGTTGTTTATAATATATATTAACGATTTAGACGAGGGAATTAAATGTGTCATCTCTAAGTTTGGGGATGACACAGAACTGGGTGGCAGTGTGAGCTGCGAGGAGGATGCTATGAGGTTGCAGGGTGACTTGGATAGCTTGGATGAGTGGGCAGAAGCATGGCAGATGCAGTATAATGTGGATAAATGTGAGGTTATCCACTTTGGTGGCAAGAACAGGAGGGCAGATTATTATCTGAATGGTGTCAGATTAGGAGAAGGGGAGGTGCAACGAGACCTGGGTGTGCTTGTACATCAGTCACTAAAAGTAAGCATGCAGGTATCTGCATCTGTATCTGTATCTGTATCTTGATGCATACGTTAGGAGGGTCATGTACCAAGTCGCAATTAAATATTAACGTGAGCCTTAAAGGTCAACGTCTTAATATCGATTTGTTTCCAACTTGGTCTTGAAGGTCTTAACATCGGGTGCAGTGCGAATGTCATGGTGGAGATGATTCCATTCGTGAATTGTCTTTGGGTACAGTGGATACCTATACCTACAAGTCTTTACTTGTTGGGATGATGTTGTATTTGCAAACCCCCGATTGCCTGGTCTTTGGCTGTCTGGATGAATTTTCAGATTGAAGATGACTCTTGATGTTGCTTGGAATAAACCCGTGCGTTTCTTTATAGATAGTCGTCAGGCGTAATTTGGCCCTAAGGAGGAGTTTCCCACTCTGGATCGGCAAGGATTTTAGTGATACTGGGCTCCCTACTGTAATCGCCAACGGTGAACCTTGCAGCTCTATTTTGAATTCTTTCTAATCTGTTTTGTGTTGTGGATCCCAGGCCGTGGAGTAATACTAAAGTTTGGGTCTTCTCAGAGTCTTGTGGGCTATAGACTTGGTTCTGTTGTTGCAATAGTAAATATTTCTCTTCAGTAATCCCAGCATTCTGTTAGCCTTGGTGGTTGTTTGGTTGATGTGAGTAGACCATTTCAAATCACTGCTAAGTTCCACTCCTAGGTAGGGATGATGTTTCACCTCTTCCAGGGTGGAGTACCCCATCTTATACTTCATGGTAACCGGATTCCTCCTGTGGGTGACTCTCATACTGAAGCACTTAGAAGAATTGAAAGACATCTGCCAATCTCCTTCCCATTTGACTAAAGCATTAAGGTCTTGTTGGAGTCGCTCCGAATCCTCCATGGAACTTCTATTATAGAGAATACAATCATCCGCAAAGAGTCTCACCTTTGAGCGGACCTTCGAAGGCAGATCATTGATATATGCCAAAAATAGTAGGCGTCCCAGGACTGTACCCTGGGGAACCCGAGATGAGACTTTAGCTCTGTTGGAAAATACACCCTCCAACACAGCCTTACCGAAGTCCATGATAATCAGATCCACCTGGTCTTATCATCCAAAATCTTTGCAAGGTCGTCAACAAGAGCAGATAATTGAGTGTCACAGGAACGTCCCTTACGGAAGCCATGTTGTACGTTGACTAAGATCTGATATTGGCCAAAATTATTCATGATATGATGATGCAGGATATGTTCCAAAATCTTACATGGAATTGATGTCAACGGAACTGGTCTATAATTTCCGGGGTTACTTCTATCGGCTTTCTTGTAAAGCGGAGTTATGTTAGCATCATGCCAAGCATCCGGTAAACAGCCAGAATTAAATGATTTCTGAAAAATCTTAGTTAACACTGGAGCAATTGAGGAGGCACATTCTTTCAGGATCTTCGCACCAATGGCGTCAGGACCCGGAGCTTTATTAGGATTCACATCTTGCAGTAGCTTCTCAACACCCTGCTTATTGATAACAATGTTTGGCATGCCAGGAATTTCAGAATCAGGCATATCAGGGAAATTATTTGTGTCGTCGTTGGTAAAAACTGAACAAAATTGGTCATTGAACCTGTTTGCCTTGTCTTTAGCAAAGTAAACTTTGCTAATCAGATGAAGACAATGTTGAGATACCAAACACCTCTTGCCGTTTCGACTTGATGAAATTCCAGAACGGTTTGGTGTTGTTACTCTCCAAACTCCCACTGATGATATCATGGATATACTCCTTCTTGGCTTTCCTAATGTTCCTGTCTGTGTGTCTGTGACGCTGTTTGAAACTGTCCCAAGCTGCTGAAGAGCCATGTTTCTTGGCTTTTCTGTGCAGGTGCTTCTTTTTACAAATGTCTCTCTTGATGGAATTATTTATCCAGGGTAATTTCCATCTTAAAGAAGTCATTTTGGAGGGTATAAATTTGTCCATAGCATTCTGGACAACTTGGTTAAATTCAGTCACTGGCTCATTAACAGTGTTTGACTCAATGTAGTTGGAAGTCAGCTTCTTGTCGAAGTTCCTGAGCCTTCAAGCCTGGCTTTCTTGTAGAGAAAAATCTTACGCTTGGCTGGCCGGACTAACTTTGGTTTCACTGATACGTTCACAATCACTGCCTCGTGGTCGCTGATGCCAGGAATTACTTCTGTGCCGTCCACAAAAGATGGTGAGTTTTTGAAACACAAATCAAGGATGTTGTTAAGTCTAGTCGGTTCTTTCACTTGTTGATGTAAGTTGTGATCGAGTGCAATTTCCAGCATTGCTTTATTAGGTCAAGCATAAGATCCACCTTTGAACTTGAAAATTTCCCAGTCCACATCAGGAAGATTGAAATTTCCCAAGAGCCACACTGAAGCTTGAGGTGGGATTTTGCTCAAGCTGCTTCACGTAATCAACATTGGTAGTTTGCGAGCGATAGAAAACTCCCACGTACATAGACGTCGTCCCTTGCAAACGAAAGGTGACCCAACATTCTTTCACTACCTGTCATAAGGTCGGTTTCTTCATTTGCGATGAGATTGTCTTTGACTGCGATGAAAACTCCCCGTGTGTATCACTGCCACCTCTGTCCTTCCTGAACGCTTGGTAATTTGGTGAGAAGATTTCACCAGAAGTAATGTTGCTGTTCAACCATGATTCTGTCCCTGTTATTATTATCAGGACTTTCTGTGTCAATCAACACATTGATCGCGCTTCTGGCAGTTTACATTAACAATATTGATGGGCTTGCATTTAAATTTGTGTTTGGTTTTCCTTCCTTGAATAACACTACTACGTTTGGAGCCAGAAATAGGATGGTGAATGTTTCTTGGCTCCTAGTTGTCACGGTCTAAAGGCTCAACACTAGAGTCAGGTGATGCAGCCAACGGATCAAATGGATTTGACAATTCAAACTATCCTTAAAGTCAAAAATAGATGAGGCGAAATTTGGGAGGCCATAGTTTGGATATAGTACATATCCAACTGTAGGAGACATGATTTAGCAAAACTTCAAACGCTGCATTGCTCATTTCAATACATTGCCTATGATACCATACATTGCAGTCCTCACACGCAATGGCTTGTTGCTTCCACTTTACCACCACACGGGTACTTTGGGGTGTATGGACCAGGATTGGTGTTGATATCCCCGGATAACTGTAACACGAGCAAACTCAGATGGGTGGTACTATTCCGGTTCTTAATGGCAAAACTGTGGTTATGACTTGTTGATGATGTAAAATATAAATGGAATAAGCTCACCGGCATGTCTTCAGTGATGTTCAAAGGTGAATCAAAAAAGGAGGGACATGCCCAGTGATCCATATCCAAAATAGTGGGCGATTCGAGTTTTATTGCTGACGAGATGTCCAAAGGCATAAAAATCTTTAGATTTTTAAAAGTCTTTAGAAGGCACATTTAATTCAAAACAGCTAATGTAAGGTGTGGAGTTCCCATAGTTGATTGATGTCAAGGCCAAAGTACAGCGAGTAAAAATTCCAGCGACTTCATGGAAGTTAAAAGTTCATCAATTTACACACGACGAAATACAATCCATCAAAATGGCTGATGGCGAAGATTCACAACACAACTGCGTCACATCAAAAAACGTCGGAAAATAACTCAAAGAAAAGTTAAAAAGTGCAAAATGCACGACCCAGCATCAGCTTGAAGCGATAAAAAATCAATTTGTAAACTCAGAAAACTTGGATGGCAAAACATAATCGCTAACAATTTGGATTTAAAACGATAGGTTCTGGGGAAGGAGGAAACGAGCAGCTTCCATTGGAGGATCGCCGTCGCCAACAGAGGGGCCACTCAGCACAACCACTGACGGGCTGACTCGATGAGCGAGAGGAACAAAACTCGGCAACTTCCCGTAGCTGGGCCCGGAGTGAGAGTGAGAACACACCCGTGGTGGACGCGGAGCGAGAGCCCAAACGTTGCGGGAGCAGGTACAGCAGGCAGTGAAGAAAGCTCATGGCATGTTGGTTGGCCTTCATTGCAAGAGGATTTGAGTTTAGGAGCAATGAGGTCCTACTGCAGTTGTACAGGGCCCTGGTGAGACTGCACCTGGAGTTTTGGTCTCCTAATTTGAGGAAGGACATTATTGCTTTTGAGGGAGTGCAGCATAGGTTCACCAGGTTAATTCCCGGGATGGCGGGACTGACATATGATGAAAGAATGGGTCGACTGGGCTTGTATTCGCTGGAATTTAGAACGATGAGAGGGGATCTTAAAGAAGCATATAAAATTCTTCGAGGATTGGACAGGGTAGATGCAGGAAAAATGTTCCCAATTTTGGGGGAGTCCAGAACCAGTGGTCACAGTTTAAGAATAAGGGGTCGGACATTTAGGACTGAGATGAGGAAAAACATTTTCACCCAGAGAGTTGTGAATCTGTGGAATTCTCTGTCACAGAAGGCAGTCGAGGTCAATTCACTAGAATTCGAGAGAGAGTTAGATTTAGTTCTTAGGGCTAAGGGAATCAAGGGATATGGGGAAAAAGCAGGAACGGGGTACTGATTTTGGATGATCAGCCATGATTATATTGAATGGCGGTGCTGGCTCGAAGGGCCAAATGGCCTACTCCTGCACCAATTTTCTGTTTCTATGTAAAATGTGTAGGGTGGAACTTCAAATATTGGTTTAAAAAGGCAGGCAAAAAGCTGGAGTAACTTAGCAGGATCTTGATTAGATGTGGCAAATGGGCTAAGGAATGGTTAATGGAGTTTAATGCAGATAAGTGCAAGGTAATTGGAGTAAGGACAACTTCCGAACGATCAAATCCCGAACAAACAGACTTAAGAACAGTTTTTACCCCAGGGCCATACGAGAACTGAACACTACTTTCTGCACTAGGCAACACTGTTAAAACTTTTGTACTTAATATAATTGTATTTATTTGTTTGTGCATTTATTGCATATATGTTTTTACGCACCGTCAGGATTGGCTATTTTTTAATTTCGTTGTACTCGTTGCAATGACAATAAATGAATATTATTATTATTATTATTTGAGGGTATGAGGGAAGGTCTCGCCCAATAGCAGGTTATTTGAAGGGAAAGGAACATCAGCCAAGTGGGATGTTTCTCAAAATGTGCTGACAAAAACTCAGGATATGCACGTTCCCGTGAGAGTGAAGGTTCAAGGCAGGAAACTTGGCTGACGAGGGAAATTGAGGCGTTGGTCAAGAATAAGGAGGATGCATGGGACAGGTCTAGGCAGCTGGGATCATGTGTATCCCTGGAGGAGTTTCAGGAGCTAAGGAGTAAACTGAAAAACGGGATCAGAAGGTTTAAAAGGGGCCAGGTGATAGCGCTGGCAGATATCATTAAGGCCAATCCCAAAAGATTTTATAAATACACAAGGGAGAAAAGGGTAACTAGAGAGAGAATGGGACCTCTCAGGAATCAAAGCAGTCACCTCTGTGTGGAGCCACAGGAGATGGGCAAGGTCCTCAATGAGTATTTCTCCTCTGTATTTACCGAGGATAAAGACAGGAGGACGGAGGAACTTGGGGCAGTCAATGGACGTGTCTTGAGAGCAGTCAGTGTTACCGTTGAAGAAGTACTGAAGGTACTATCATGTTTGATGGTAGACAAATCTCCAGGGCCTGATCAGATATATCCGAGGACATTGTGGGAAACTAAAGAGAAAATTGCGGGAGCTCAGGTTGAAATTTACGAGTCGCCGGAAGACTGGAGGGTGGCAAATGTTTCAAAGGTCTTTTACTGCCACATGTGCCAATTAAGGTACAGTGACATGCGAATTTACCAGACAGCCATACAAAAATAAAAGCAACAAGACACACAACTATATAAAAGTGAACATAAACATCCACCACAGCAGATTCCCCACATTCCTCACTGTGATGGAAGGCAAAAAAGTCCAAGCTTCTTGCTCTTTATTCTCCCGCAGTCGGGGCAGTTGAACCATCCGTCGGGGCGGTCGAAACTCCCGTGGCTTGGAGTTCCCGAAGTCGATCTCTGACCAGAGACCGCGAGCTCCGTGATGTTAAGTCCACAAGCCACGATTGGAGCTCTGAGGTCGATCCCTGGCAAAGTGTCGCGGCCTCCGCGATGTTAAAGTTCGCAGGCACCCGCGGTGGAGCTCTCAAAAGTCGGTCTCCAGCAAAGGCCGCCAACTCCTCGATGTTAGGCCGCAGTGCGGACACAGATATGATACACTAAAAAAAACGCATCTCCGTCCAGGTAAGAGATTAGAAAACGTTTCCCTCAACACCCCCCCAACCCCCACATAAAACAAGCTAAAGAACACTAATAACATACATTTAACACATACTATTAAAACACAAAGAAGGAAAGGACAGACAGACTGTTGGTGAGGCAGCCATTGCTGGCGCCACCTGAGAAATGTTGTGCCTCTATTCAAGAAAGGCTGCAGAGAAAATGCCAGTGAGCTTAACATCTGTAGTCGGAGAGTTACCAGAGGGTATTCTGAGGGATAGGTCACGTGTGGCGGCGCCTAACGGCTGCGGCTCGCTGGCAGTCTGTTTGTCTTTTTCCTTTTTTGTTTGTGTGTTGGTGTTGGGATGGTTTTTGTTTTTGTTTTTGGCTGTGTATGTGTGGGGGGTGGGGTGGGGGAAACCTTTCTTTTTTTAGGTCTCTTCCTCGGGGCGAGGCTCGGCCGCGGGGCCTTCCATCGCCCGGTGCGGCTCGGCCGTGGGGCCTTCCATCGCCCTGTACGGCCGCGGGACGTTTCAGCACTCGGTGCGGCTCGGCCGCGGGGCCTTCCATCGCCCGCGGGGCCTTCCATCGCCCGGTATGGCTCGGCCGCGGGGCCTTCCATCGCCCGCGGGGCCTTCCATCGCCCGGTATGGCTCGGCCGTGGGGCCTTCCATCGCCCGGTACGGCCGCGGGACGTTTCAGCACTCGGTGCAGCTCGGCCGCGGGACGTTTCAGCGCTCCATGCGGCTCGGCCGCGGGGCCTTCCATCGCCCGACGCGGCTCGGCCGCTGGACTTAACATCACCGGCGTGGCTCGGCCGCGGGGCCTTCCATCGCCCGGCGCGGCTCGGCCGCGGGACTTAGCAGCACCCGGCGCGGCTCGGCCGCGGGGCCTTCCATCGCCCGGTATGGCTCGGCCGCGGGGCCTTCCATCGCCCGGTACGGCCGCGGGACGTTTCAGCGCTCCGTGCGGCTCGGCCACGGGGACTTCCATCGCCCGGTATGGCTCGGCCGCGGGACGTTTCAGTGCCCGGTGCGGCTCGGTCACGGGGACTTCCATCCCCTTGCGGGGGCTGTGCGGGTCGGTCGCCTCGGTAGGGGTCGAGCTGTCTGTCCGTGGGCGTGGGGGGAAGAGTGTGGAAGTTTTGTTGCCTTCCATCACAGTGAGGGGGTGTTTGGAGTCACTGTGATGGATGTTTGTGTTGGGGTCGTGTGTCTTGTGTTCTTTTCTTTTTTGTTGTGTTCTGTGACTGCTGGAAATGTAATTTCGTTCGGTATCTCGGTATCGAATGACAATCAAGCTCTGTATTGTATTGTATTGTATACAGTAAGGACTAATTAGGGATAGTCATCATGGGTTTGTACGTGGGAGGCCGTGTCTCACAAATCTAATTGAGGTTTTTGATGACGTGACCAAAAAGCTTGATGAGGACAGAGCAATAGATGTTGTGTACATGGATTTCAGTAAAGCATTCGACAAGGTTCCGCATGGTAGGCTGTTCTGGAAGGTTAGATCAAGGGATCCAAGGAGAAGTAGCTGAATGGATAGAAAATTGGCTTCATGGAAGAAAGCTGAGGGTGATGGTGGAAGGTTGCTTCTCCAACTGGGGTCCTGTGAATAGTGGTGTGCCTCAGAGTTCGGTGCTGGGCCCGTTACTGTTTGTCATCTACATCAATGTTTTGGATGAGAACATACCGGGCAAGATTAGCAAGTTTGCTGATGATACAAAAGTGGGTGGTTTTGCAGATAGTGAAGATGGTTGTGAACGATTGCAGCAGGATCTGGATCGATTGGCCAGGTGGGTGGAGGAATGGTTGGTGGAATTTAATACAGAGAAATGTGAGGTGATGCATTTTGGGAAACCAAACATGGGTAGGACCTATACAGTGAATGGTAGGGCTCTGGGGAGTGTTGTAGAGCAGAGGGATCTAGGAGTGCAGGTGCATGGTTCCTTGAAGGTCAATTCACAGTAAGATAAGGTGGTCAAAAAGGCTTTGGGAACATTGGCCTTCATCAGTCAGTGTCGAGGAGAAGTTGGGAGGTCATGTTGCAGTTGTATAAGACGTTGGTGAGACTGCATTTAGAGTATTGTGTTCTGTTCTGGGCATCATGTTATAGGAAAGATGTTGTCAAGCTGGAAAGGGTTCAGAGAAGATTTACAAGGATGTTGCCAGGACTAGAGGGTTTGAGCTATAGGGAGAGGATAAGTAGGCTGGGACACTATTCTGTGGAGCGCAGGAGGATGAGGGGTGATCTTATAGAGGTGTGTAAGGTCATGAGAGGAATAGATCGGTCTCTTGCCCAGAGTAGGGGAATCGAGGACCAGAGGATATCGGTTTTAGGTGAAGGGGAAAAGATTTAATAGGAATCTGCATAACCTTTTTACACAAAAGGTGGTAGGTGTATGGAACGAGCTGCCAGAGGAGGTAGTTGAGGCTGGGACAATCGCAACATTTAAGAAACAGTTAGACAGGTACATGTACAGGACAGGTTTGGAAGGATGTGGGCAGGTGTGACTAGTGTAGATGGGACATATAGGCCGGTTTTGGGAAGTTGGGCCCAGTCCGTTCCCTGCTGGCCCTTGCCTTTTCCCTGCTGCTCCCTGCCCGTTCTCAGTCCATTCCCTGCTGGTTCTCTGCTGGTCCCCAGTCCGTTCCCTGCTGGTTCCCAGTCCGTTCCCTGCTGGTTCTCTGCTGGTTCCCAGTCCGTTCCCTGCTGGTTCTCTGCTGGTCCCATGCCCGTTCCCTGGGCCTGACTACCTGCGGCCTGTGGAATCCCAGCCAAGTAAGGCTGCTACTGCTGTTTCCCGGCTGCAACCACACAGGGGACCATTCTGTGCGCCTCCCTCCCGCTCCCTGCAGTGACTGACATCGTAGTGCCTCTTACATAAGTACTTGTTGAGACTGTAGTGTAAGAAAATAACTGCAGATGCTGGTACAAATTGAAGGTATTTATTCACAAAATGCTGGAGTAACTCAGCAGGTCAGGCAGCATCTCAGGAGAGAAGGAATGGGTGATGTTTCGGGTCGAGCCTGTAGATCTGTGTGTGGAATGTTGTATTCTCAACCCTGCCCCTTTCCCAATATATAACTTGTTATGTTGGCCTGCTGTGACGTTAAATAGCCCAGAGCAATAAACGTAACAGGTTATTATTCAGAGCAAGCAGACAGGGGAGACCTGATGGAGGAATCTCCCCAAACTCACAGTACATTGACTGTCTTCACATAGTCGTACAGCACGGAAACAGGGCCTTCGGCCTAACTTGCGCATGCTGACCAACATGCATCATCTACACTAATCCCACTTGCCCATGCTGACCAACATGCATCATCTACACTAATCCCACTTGCCCATGCTGACCAACATGCATCATCTACACTAATCCCACTTGCCTATGCTGACCAACATGCATCATCTTACTAGTTCCACTTGCCCATGCTGACCAACATGCATCATCTTACTAGTTCCACTTGCCCATGCTGACCAACATGCACCATCTACACTGGCCCCACTTGCCCATGCTGACCAACATGCATCATCTACACTAATCCCTGTAATGTCCCGTCAGATCTGTTAGTCTTGTGTCATGTTCTGTGTTTAGATTCTCATTTCAGGTCCCTTGACTTCCTGCCATTGTAATTGTCAGCCCCGCCTTGATTGTTTCCACCTGTGTGCCCTTACCTCATGTATATATAGTCCACGCCTCCCTTTGTCCTGTGCCAGTTCGTATTGTGATTCATGTGCTCTCATTCATGTGCTCTCGGTCGTAGTATAGCTAGTAAGTAATTTTTGTAACTAATGTTTTTTGTAGCTGAGTAAGTTTAGAGTTTTTGGTTCGAATCGCAGTGTTCTTTAATGTGAAAATTAAAGAACGCCTTTATTTTCTCCAAATTGACTCTTGTGTGTGAGTTGTGCATTTGAGTCCAGTTCCTGTGTGCCCCAGAGCATAACAGAACGAACTGGCCATAATATGGACTCAGCCGACTCTAAGATTTGGAAATCAGCCCTTGCCAACCAGGGCACTAAGATCCAGCACCAGGAGGAGCAGCTGCGCCCAGTCAGTCACGGGGTGCGCGAGCTGAACGATAGACAAGGCGAGTTCCAGTCATCAGTGACGACCCAGATTAACCACCTCGCTGTACAACTCCATCAGGTTCTGGCTCGTCTCGACCCAACCTCGGCAGCTTCTCCACTGGCTCACGTTGAACCTTCAGCCGGCCATCCGCCTGCTGTTCCGGCCACACCTGCGAACCCCACGCTGATTCTACGCCTGGCTTCACCAGATAAGTTCTCTGGAGACTCGGAGAATTGTAGATCATTCCTTGTACAATGTGATCTCCACTTCAAGCATAACCCTACACACTTCCCCTCAGACCAGGCCAGGGTAGCATTTATTGTGTCCCATTTGACGGGACGAGCCGCAGCATGGGCCACTGCGGAGTGGTCTCGGGGCTCCACAGTCTGTCAGGATCTAGACCTCTTCCAAAGAACATTTAGCAGTATTTTTGATCACACTTCCTCTGCTAAGGAAGCTTCCCGAGTCTTACTGCAGCTAAAACAGAACACTCGCCCAGTGATAGACTATGCCATTGACTTCCGAACCCTTGCAACAGACAGTGGGTGGAATATGCCTGCACAAATGGATGCATTCATGAATGGGTTGTCGGAGGCTATAAAGGACAGACTTTCACCTTTTGAGTTACCCAGTGATCTAGAGACATTAATTACCAGGGCTATTCGTGTCGATAACAGGATAAAGGAAAAGGAAAGACACCAGGCTGCTGATCGTCCTCCCAATCACCAGGGGCGCTCCTCCGGGTCCTTCACACCGAAGAAGTCATCGTTCCCTGTCCATCGCTGGCCGGAGAAAACAGCGTCCTCTCAGCCGTCGGAGGAACCCATGCAGCTAGGACGAACCAGGCTGACTCCGGAGCAGCGACAGCGCTGCCTGAAGGACGGAGCCTGCTTTTACTACGGTCAACAAGGACACCGTCTGACCGACTGCTCGGTAAAAGGGGGTGGCTCACCAGTGAAAAGGAGGACACTGGTGAGCCAATTCCCCGTTTCGGACTTACCTCCTCGACCTCTGACACAGGCCACCCTCACTCTGATTCAGCAAATTGGGACTCGGGGGGTTTTGATCGACTCCGGAGCCGACGAGAGTCTCATGGACTGGACTCTAGCTTGATCGTATAAGGTTAAATCTGTGCCCTTGTTGCAACCTATTGTGGCGAGCGCTTTAGATGGACGTCAGTTGTTTGAGATAACTCATCGTACAGAACCTGTCAAAGTCATGTTCAATGCTAACCATGTGGAGATAATGTCTTTTCACTTGTTTGACTCAGCTCAACATCCCTTGGTCTTTGGTTTCCCTTGGCTGCAGAAACACAATCCTCAGATTGATTGGCGATCTGGTAAGATCAGACGATGGGGGGTTGAGTGCACACAATCATGTCTTGTTGAACCAGTGAACAAAGGGGTGAGTTACGGGAAGATCGGGGCGGTTTTGGGAATAAATGTTCTTAAATCTGAAGAAATAAAGATTTCTAATGATGATGATGACTATCCCGATCTGTTGAAGGTTCCACCCTACTATGAACTGAAGGAGGTGTTTAACAAGTCCAGGGCCACCACCCTACCTCCTCATCGACCTTTCGACTGCGCTATCAACCTGCTGCCGGGGGCCCCTATTCTCAAGGGGCGACTGTACTCCATATCCGGCCCCGAGAGGAAGGCGATGGATGAGTACATTGAGTCCTCCCTGAGGACGGGCATTATTCGCCCGTCCTCCTCGGCAGCAGGCGCGGGGTTTTTCTTTGTGGGCAAGAAAGATGGGTCACTTCGTCCCTGCATAGATTACAGCTTCCTAAACGAGATTACGATCAAGAATCGTTACCCACTTCCTTTGATGTCTTCTGCTTTTGAACTGTTGCACAAAGCCAAAGTATTCACTAAACTAGACTTAAGGAAAGCATACCATCTAGTGAGAATCAGAGAGGGGGATGAGTGGAAAACTGGGTTTAACACCCCTAACGGGCACTACGAGTATTTGGTGATGCCGTTCGGGTTAACCAATGCCCCCGCAGTCTTCCAAGCTTTTATGAACGAGGTCCTCAGGGAATTTCTCAATGAGTGTGTTTTTGTCTACCTTGATGACATTCTTATCTTCTCTCCAGACATACAGTCTCATGAGCGTCATGTCAAGTGTGTATTGCAGAAGCTCTTAGCTAACCGTCTGTATGTGAAGGCCGAGAAGTGCGACTTCCACGCAGACACAATGTCCTTTCTGGGCTACATTATATCGGCCGACCACATCCAGATGGACCCTGGTAAGGTCAGTGTGGTGGCCAATTGGCCCACCCCCACTAACAGAAAGAAGGTGCAACAGTTTCTCGGATTTGCAAACTTTTACAGACGTTTTATTAGAGACTTCAGTGCTGTTGCTGCTCCTCTGCACTCTCTCACGTCTTCCAAGACCCAGTTCCAGTGGAATCCTCAGGCCGAAGCCGCCTTCCAGCGCCTCAAAACATTGTTCACCAACGCTCCTGTTCTGACCATCCCAGATCCCCAGAGACAGTTCATTGCGGAGGTGGATGCCTCCAACGAGGGGATTGGGGCGGTACTTTCCCAGAGAGCGGAGAAGGACAACCGGATTCATCCCTGCGCCTACCTGTCACGTAAGTTGACCCCAGCAGAAAAGAATTACGATGTCGGAAACAAAGAACTGCTGGCGGTCAGAGCCGCATTGGGGGAGTGGAGGCACTGGCTGGAGGGGGCCGAGCAGCCTTTTCTGGTATGGACAGATCACAAGAACCTGGAATACATCCGTAAAGCCAAGAGACTCAACTCACGTCAGGCCAGATGGACTCTGTTTTTTAGTAGGTTCAACTTTTCTCTGTCTTACAGGCCCGGTTCCCAGAACACAAAACCAGACGCCCTGTCCCGACTTTATGACCCTGAACCTGATACCAGAGAACCCGAACCCATCCTGCCACTTAACCGTGTGGTTGGAGCGGTGTCTTGGCAGATCGAAACAGATGTGAAGCAGGCTAATGATGAGATTCCAGCACCGAGTGGCTGTCCTACTAACTGTTTGTTTGTTCCTGTGACATTGCGCCCGCAGGTAATCCACTGGGCTCACACGTCCCTGCTCACATGCCATCCAGGTGCCAAGAGAACTGTTTTTGTGGTTAAACAGCATTTTTGGTGGCCTTCACTTGAGAAGGATGTAGCTGAATATGTGGCCGCCTGCCCTGTCTGTGCAAGGAGCAAGCCCTCCAGACAAGCCCAAGCGGGCCTGCTGCACCCACTTTCAGTCCCTCAGAGGCCCTGGTCCCACATCTCCATTGACTTTGTTACTGGGTTGCCGGCCTCCAAAGGTAACACAACTGTCCTGACGGTGGTAGACCGATTTTCAAAGATGGTACATTTTATCGCTGTGGCCAAGCTCCCCTCTGCCAAAGAGACGGCAGAGGTAATGATGTCTCACGTTTTCCGTATCCATGGTTTCCCTACAGACATTGTCTCGGACCGAGGTCCTCAGTTTGTGTCCAAGTTTTGGAGTGAGTTTTGTTCCCTCATAGGTGCCACCTTCAGCCTGTCTTCTGGTTACCATCCGCAATCCAATGGCCAGATTGAGCGGATGAACCAGGAGCTTGAGACCTGCTTGCGCTGTCTGATCGCGCAGAACCAGACCACCTGGAGCGACCATCTCATCTGGGTCGAGTACGCACGCAACACGCTTCCTACGGCTGCCACGGGACTCACACCCTTCCAGTGTGCCTACGGCTACCAGCCCCCCTTGTTCTCCGCTTATGAGGGTGAGGTGACGGTGCCTTCTGCCCACGCCATGATCCGACGCTGTCGCCGAATCTGGGACGGAGCTCGGAGGGTTCTACTCCGGGGTCAGTCCCGGATGAAAGTGGCAGCCGACCGCCACCGCAGATCCGCTCCGCATTATCGCCCAGGCCAGAAGGTATGGCTGTCTACAAAGGACTTGCCACTTCACGTCCACGCCAGAAAGCTGGCTCCAAGGTTTGTGGGTCCATTTCCCATTTCGAAAGTCATTAACCCTGTTTTGGTCCGTCTACAACTCCCCAGGTCATTAAGGGTTCACCCTACATTCCACGTCAGCAAAATAAAACCGGTCAAGGAAAGTGCACTCGTGCCCGCCTCCAAGCCCCCTCCACCCCCCCGGCTCGTCGACAGTGGTCTGGTCTACACAGTTAAGGCACTTCTTGCAGTCCGCAAGAGAGGTCGCGGTCGCCAGTTTCTGGTCGACTGGGAAGGCTACGGTCCTGAGGAGAGGTGCTGGATTCCTGCCAGCTTCATTTTGGACAAAACTTTGATCAAGGACTTTGACAAGACTCATCCTGACCAGCCTGGACCGTCAGGAGTCGGTCCTAAAGGGGGGGGGGGGGGGGGGTACTGTAATGTCCCGTCAGATCTGTTAGTCTTGTGTCATGTTCTGTGTTTAGATTCTCATTTCAGGTCCCTTGACTTCCTGCCATTGTAATCGTCAGCCCCGCCTTGATTGTTTCCACCTGACTGGAGGAGACTCACTGTGATGGATGTTTCTTTTGTTTGGTGTTAGTGTATGATTGTATGTGTTATTGCATTTTTATTGATTATTCTTATTGGTCTTAGTGTTTCAACTGCGGGTAATGTTTCATTTCACTACACATTTATGTGTATGTGACAAATAAACGACTATTGACTATTGACTGTGTGCCCTTACCTCATGTATATATAGTCCACTCCTCCCTTTGTCCTGTGCCAGTTCGTATTGTGATTCATGTGCTCTGATTCATGTGCTCTCGGTCGTAGTATAGCTAGTAAGTAATTTTTGTAACTAATGTTTTTTGTAGCTGAGTAAGTTTAGAGTTTTTGGTTCGAATCGCAGTGTTCTTTAATGTGAAAATTAAAGAACGCCTTTATTTTCTCCAAATTGACTCTTGTGTGTGAGTCGTGCCCCAGAGCATAACAGTCCCACTTGCCCATGCTGAGCAACATGCATCATCTACACTGGTCCCACTTGCCCATGCCTGGCCCATCCCTCAAAACCTGTCCTATCCCTGTACCTGGCCAAATGTGTTTTAAATGTTTTAGTACCTCTCTCAACTAAAAGTGTGGTAAACACACAAAGTATTTTGCCCAGACGAGGTGAACCAGAGGACATATGTTTAAGGTAAGGTGGGGGGGGGCACAATTTAATATGAACCTGAGGGGTAATTTATTTTCACAAAGGGTGGTGGGTGTATGGAATGAGCTGCCGGAGGAGTTATTTGAGACAGGTAGTATCACAACATTTTAAGAAACTTTAGACAAGTACATGAATAGGACAAGTTTAGGGATTTATGGGCCAAACAAAGGCATGTGGCACCAGTGTAGATGGGGCATGTTGGTCGGCATGGGCAAGTTGGGCCGAAGGGCCTGTTTCCATGCTGTATGACTCTACGGCTCTCTTTGACTCCCCTGTGACTTGCACAGTTGTGACATGACATTCCAATGCATAGAGTCATGGAGTCAGAGTGATATAGTGTGGAAACAGGCCCTTCGGCCCAAAGCTCACACCGGCCAACATGTCCCAGCTACACTAGTCCCACTTGCCTAGTCCATATCCCTCCAAACCTATCCTATCCTTGTACCTGTCTAACTGTTGCTTAAACGATGGGATAGTCCCTGCCTCAACTATCTCCTCTGGCAGCTTGTTCCATACACCCACCACCCTTTGTGTGACAGAGTTACCCCTCGGATTTCTACTCCTGTGCTCAATTGCCTGTCCGGTGAAGGCTAGCATGATAAACACCCCCCTCACCACTCCGTCTACCACCCTTCCCACCTGTGACACCACTTTCATAGAACTATGTACCCTGTGTCTCTCTGTTCTGCAAAACTCTTCAGGGCTCAACTATTTACTGTATCAGTCCTGACCTGGTTTAACTTGCCAATATGCAACACTCTACACTTGCTTGAGTTCAATTCCATCTGCCATTGCTTGGTCCACTTCCCCAGTTCACCTTGATCCTGGAGCAATCTAGGATCACCTTCTTCACTGCCCACTACACTGAAACTCCATTGTCCAAATGGTTAATGTGTAAAACAAACAGCAGTGGGCCCATCACCACCCCTTGCCTCCCACCACTCTCTACCCCCACCACCCCTAGCCTCCCACTACCCTCTACCCCCACCACCCCCGCCACCCCTTGCCTCCCACCACCCTCTACCCCCACCACCCCCACCACCCCTTGCCTCCCACCACCCTCTACCCCCACCACCCCCAAGCCAATTATCATACCCAGTTTATGCAGCTCCCTCTAGTTACCATAAGGTCGCATTTCCAGACTAGTTAACCACTCAGGCGCTGGCCCAAGGCCTCGTTGAAGCCCCTGTGCAAGATGTCCACTGCCCCACCCTCATCAATCCTCCTTGTCACGTCTTCAAAACACTTGGGAGCACAGAGTGTGAGTGTGCACACTGGATACGGTTTGTGAGCATATTTGTGCTGGTGTGGTGAAGCATGAGTGTGTTTACAGTGCGCGTGAGCAGGCATTGTGAGTGTGTTTACAGTACGTGTGAGCAGGCATTGTGAGTGTGTTTACAGTGCGTGTGAGCAAGCATTGTGAGTGTGTGTTTGCACGGAGCCTCTGGATACAGTGAGTATGTGTTCACACAATGTCTCTATATAGTGAGTTAGTGTTTGTACAATTCCCTCTGCATACAGCGAGTGTGTGTTTGCACGGAACATGCCGGCAGTGTGTGTTTGCATGCGTGTACATGGCGAGTGTGTGATTGCACCGTGTGTGCACAAAGTGCATTTGCACGCATGTGCACAGGAAGTGTGTGTTTGCATGCCTGTGTATGACGGGCATGTGTTTGCTCGTATGTACCCGTTGAGTGTGCCTTTGTGCACATGTGCACGGTGATTGTATGTTTGCACACATGTGTAGGGGAATGTGTATTTATACACATGTGCACGATGTGTGTGTGTTGCACGGGTATGCACTCTGTGTGTCTGTTTGTATTCGTGTGTGTGTTTGCATACCTGTGTATGTGTGTGCATGCCTGTGTATGGCGAGTGTGTGTTAGCATGCGTGTGCATTGTGAATGTGCATTTATGCACATGTGCACAATGTGTGTGTATGTTGCACTGTTACATGTGTTTGAATGCGTGTGCACTGTGAGTGTGTTTATACACATGTGCATGTTGTGTGTGTGTTGCACGCATGTGCATGCTGAATGTGTTTTCACGTGTGCGCACTGTGAGTGTGTGTTTGCACACGTGTGCACTGTGAGTGTGTGTTTGCGTGCGTGTACACTGCGAGTGTTCTCACATGCATGCACCGAGTGTGTTTTTGCACGCGTGTGCACCGTGAGCGTATGTTTGCACGCGTGTGCACCGTGATTGTGTTTGCACGCGTGTGCACCGTGTGTGTTTGCAAACGTGTGCACTGTGTGTGTTTTCACGCATGTGCACTGGGTGTGTGTTTGCACGCGTGTGGATTGTGAGTGTGTTTTCACGTGCGTGCGCTGTGTGTGTTTGCACGCGTGTGCACTGAGTGTTATTTGCACGCGTGTGCGCTGTGAGTGTTATTTGCCCGTGTGTGCGCTGTCAGTGTGTGTTTGCACGCGTGTGCACTGTGAGTGTGCGCCGCGCTCGCTTCCCCTTCAATTTACAATTATGAAACACTTGGCTGTTTGGCAAAGAGGAATCACTCGGCGCCACGTAGGTTATTTACATAGTTACTTAACCCTGTGTTTTATAAACTCCGCATCCCGAGGTAAACCGGGATCAGCATCGGCACCGGATCACAGCCGGGCCGGCACCGGATCACAGCCGGGCCAGCACCGGATCACAGCCGGGCCAGCACCGGATCACAGCCGGGCCAGCACCGGATCACAGCCGGGCCAGCACCGGCTCAATAGCGGAACAGCACCGGAGTTGTATCGGACCAACCGAGAAGTCAGCGCCGGAGTATCACCGGGCGTTGCACCGTGAAGGAGGCGGACCGGCCGGACCCGGGGCCGGTGATGGAGGAGCGGGGGACGGTGCCGGGGCCGGTGGCTGAGATGCTGCACTGCCCGCGTTGCCGGTGCCAGCTGTGGGAGCCGGTGACCGCCGCCTGTGGACACACACTGTGCCGCCGCTGTGTCCCGGGCCGGGGCTGCCCCTTGTGCGGGGGGTCGCTGCCGAGCACCGCCGCTGCCGTCCGCGTCAACGTGCTGATCAGCGGGCTGCTGGAGCGGTGGAGGGCGGCGGGGCCGGGACCGACGCCTGGCGTCCTGGACACCCCGCAAACACCGGGCGCCCCACAAATACCGGACACCCCGCAAACACCGGGCACCCCGCAAATACCGGACACCCCGCAAACACCGGGCACCCCACAAACACTGAGCACCCCACAAATACCGGACACCCCGCAAACACCGGGCACCCCACAAATACCGGACACCCCACAAATACCGGACACCCCGCAAACACCGGGCACCCCGCAAATACCGGACACCCCGCAAACACTGGGCACCCCGCAAACACTGGACACCCCACAAACACTGAGCACCCCACAAACACTGGGCACCCCGCAAACACTGGGCACCCCGCAAATACTGGGCACCCCGCAAATACCGGACACCCCACAAACACCGGGCACCCCACAAACACTGGGCACCCCGCAAATACCGGACACCCCGCAAACACTGGGCACCCCACAAACACTGGGCACCCCACAAACACTGGGCACCCCGCAAATACCGGACACCCCGCAAACACCGGGCACCCCACAAACACTGGGCACCCCGCAAACACTGGGCACCCCGCAAATACCGGACACCCCACAAACACCGGGCACCCCGCAAACACCGGACACCCCGCAAACACCGGACACCCCACAAACACTGGGCACCCCGCAAACACCGGACACCCGGCAAATACCGGACACCCCGCAAACACTGGACACCCCACAAACACCGGACACCCCGCAAATACCGGACACCCCACAAACACTGAACACCCCACAAACACTGGGCACCCCACAAACACCGGACACCCTACAAACACTGGGCACCCCACAAACACCGAACACCCCACAAACACTGGGCACCCCACAAACACCGGACACCCCGCAAATACCGGACACCCCGCAAATACCGGACACCCCACAAACACTGGGCATCCCACAAATACCGGACACCCCACAAACACTGGGCACCCCGCAAACACCGGGCACCCCACAAACACTGAGCACCCCACAAACACTGGGTACCCCGCAAACACCGGACACCCCGCAAACACCGGACACCCCGCAAATACCGGACAGCCCGCAGACAACGGAAACTGCGGACACCCCTCAGCCACGTCGTGCCCAGACCACACAGTCTCCGGTCAGTCTGAACCCTGAGATGTCAGTCGTGCAACCCCGGTATCCCGAGGCCCGGGCAACACAGCTCCGACAATCCAGTAAGAGACCGCGAGGGGTGGGAGTGTCCGCTCTGGGGAATGAAGAGTGACGGGAGGGACAGGGTGAGGAGCGAGGAACGGAGGAGATGGTGTGGGGGGGAGGGGGTGGGGGAGGGGGTGGGGGAGGGGGTGGGGAGGGAGTGGGTGAGGGGGGAGTGGGTGGGGGGTGGGGAGGGAGTGGGTGAGGGGGGAGTGGGTGGGGGGTGAGGGGGGGAGTGGGTGAGGGGGAGTGGGTGAGGGAGGGTGTGGGTGAGGGAAGAGTGGGTGAGGGGGGAGTGGGTGAGGGGGGGAGTGTCTCTGGGATGGGAGTGGGTGGGGGGGGAGTGGGTGGGGGGGGAGTGGGTGAGGGGTTGTGGGTGAGGGGGGAGTGGGTGGGGGGGGAGTGGGTGAGGGGTTGTGGGTGAGGGGGGAGTGGGTGGGGGGGGAGTGGGTGAGGGGTTGTGGGTGAGGGGGGAGTGGGTGGGGGGGGAGTGGGTGTGGGGGGGAGGGGGTGGGAGGGGGTGGGAGGGGAGGGGGGGAGTGGGTGAGGGAGCGTGTGGGTGAGTGGAGAGTGGGTGAGGGGGGTGTGGGTGAGGGAAGAGTGGGTGAGGGGAGAGTGGGTGAGGGGAGTGTGGGTGAGGGGGGTGTGGGTGAGGGAGGGTGTGGGTGAGGGAGGGTGTGGGTGAGGGAGGGTGTGGGTGAGGGGGGTGTGGGTGAGGGGGGTGTGGGTGAGGGGGGTGTGGGTGAGGGGGGTGTGGGTGAGGGAGGGTGTGGGTGAGGGGGGTGTGGGTGAGGGAGGGTGTGGGTGAGTGGAGAGTGGGTGAGGGGGGTGTGGGTGAGGGAGGGTGTGGGTGAGGGGGGAGTGGGTGAGGGAGGGTGTGGGTGAGGGGGGTGTGGGCGAGGGAGGGTGTGGGTGAGGGGGGTGTGGGTGAGTGGAGAGTGGGTGAGGGGGGTGTGGGTGAGGGGGGTGTGGGTGAGTGGAGAGTGGGTGAGGGAGGGTGTGGGTGAGGGGGGTGTGGGCGAGGGAGGGTGTGGGTGAGGGGGGTGTGGGTGAGTGGAGAGTGGGTGAGGGAGGGTGTGGGTGAGGGAGGGTGTGGGTGAGGGGGGGGAGAGTGTCTATGGGGTGGGTGTGATCGGGTGATTGTATCCCTGTGGCAGAGGTCCTTGGACAATGAGAGGGCAATTGAACTGAATGGAATCCATGGTGTGGTAACGTTAACCGTGGGTGTACACGGACCAGGGTTGTTTTCTCTGCAACGCTGGAGGCTGTGTGGAGACCTGGTAGAAACATGCACGATTATGAGAGGCATAGATGGGGTGGACAGTCAGGATCTTTATCCCAGGGTGGAAAAATCAAATACCAGAGGGCATAGCTTTGACGTGAGACGGGCAAAGTTTAAAGGAAATGTACGGGGCATGTTTTTCCACACAGAGGGTGCTTGGGGCTGGGACGCACTGGTTGGTTGAAGCAGGCACGATAGTGGTGTTTAAAAGACATTTGGATAGGCACACGGATATGCAGGGTAATGGAGGGATATGCGCTCTGTGCAGGTAAATTAGTGATGGTCTTTGCACCATGTGAAGCACAGACACTGTGGGCTGAAGGGCCTGGTTTTAAGCTGTGCTGTTCTATGTTTAAACGCGGGGAGGTGGGATGAGCTAAGATGGGGCATCTTGTTTGGCGTTGACGAACTGAGGCGAAGGGCCTGTTTCCAGCCTGTATGACTGTAATCCTATACCTCACTGCCCGGGTCAGGCAGCATCTCTGGAGAACGTGGATTGGGTGACGTTTCGGATCGAGACCCTTCAAACTGACTCTGCGAGACATAGATGGGGTTTGAAGAAGGGCTCCGACCTGAAACGTCACCTGTCCATGTTTACACACCCTCCCTAGTGGGTGAGAAAGTGGGGTAACACAGAACCAGTGTGAATGGGTGATCGGTGACCGGCACGGACTGTGTGGGCCGAAGGGCCTGTTTCAGTGCTATATCTCTCTGCCCGTCTCCACCATTGGGTTTCTCCCGTCCGCAGGTGAAGACGGGACCGGCCCGGAGTCTCTCACCACCGGCCCAGCGCCGCCCCAGCTCAGCGCTGCCGACTTCGACTGTTCACTGTGTGCACGGTGAGGACGGGGGGCAGGGGGGGGGGGAGAGGGTCAGGGGGGGAGAGGGGCAGGGGGGAGAGGGGCAGGGGGGCAGGGGGGAGAGGGGCAGGGGGGAGAGGGGCAGGGGGCGCAAGGGGCAGGGGGCGCAAGGGGGGAGGGGTCCGGTGAAGGTGTTGAGTGCTGGGGCGGTGGTGGGGGTGAGAGAGGGGGTGGGGTGTGGGGGGAGAGGTGCTGGTGAGGTGGGGGTGTGAGGGTGGTGGCGGTGATGGGTGTGGGGAGGGTCCGGAGGGGTGGTGAGGGGGTGGGTGTGTGGGGGGGGGGGGGGTGGGTGTGTGAGGGGGGGGGGTGTGTGGGGGGGGTGGGGTGTGTGTGTGTGGGGGTGGGGTGGGGGTGTGTGGGGATGGGGTGGGGGTGTGTGGGGTGTGTGTGGGGGTGGGGGTGGGTGGGTGTGTGTGGGGGTGGGGGTGTGGGTGGGTGTGGGTGGGTGGGTGTGTGTGTGTGGGTGTGGGGTGAGGGGGTGTGTGTGTGTGGGGGTGGGGTGAGTGTGTGTGTGAGGGTGTGGGTGGGTGTGTGTGTGTGGGGGTGGGGTGAGTGTGTGTGAGGGTGTGTGTGGGGGTGGGTGTGTGTGTGTGGGGGTGGGGTGTGGGTGGGTGTGTGTGGGGGGGTGGGGTGAGGGTGTGTGTGTGTGGGGGTGGGGTGAGTGTGTGTGAGGGTGTGGGTGGGTGTGTGTGTGTGGGGGTGGGGTGAGTGTGTGTGAGGGTGTGTGTGTGGGTGTGTGGGGGTGGGGTGGGGATGTGGGGTGAGGGTGTGTGTGTGTGGGGATGGGGTGAGGGTGTGTGTGAGGGTGTGTGTGTGTGTGTGTGTGGGGGTGGGGTGAGTGTGTGTGAGGGTGTGTGTGGGGGTGGGTGTGTGTGTGAGGGTGTGTGTGGGGGTGGGTGTGTGTGGGGGTGGGGTGGGGGTGTGGGGTGAGGGTGTGTGTGTGTGTGGGGATGGGGTGAGGGTGTGTGTGTGTGTGAGGGTGTGTGTGTGTGTGTGTGTGAGGGTGTGTGTGTGTGTGTGAGGGTGTGGGTGTGTGTGTGTGTGTGGGGATGGGGTGAGGGTGTGTGTGTGTGTGAGGGTGTGTGTGTGTGTGTGTGTGTGGGTGCTGAGGTTCCTGGCCTGACGGGGTATCTCCCCGGTGCAGGTTGCTGTTTGAGCCGATCACCACCCCGTGTGGACACAGCTTCTGCCGCCAGTGCATGCAGCGCTGCCTGGACTACCGGCCCAGCTGCCCGCTCTGCAAGCAGGACCTGCGGGAGGCAAGTTTGTGGGCCCGGGTGTGGGGGGACGGGGGACGGGGGGTGGGGGTGCTGGTGGGATCCATGAACCGACAGAAGGGTTGAGCTGTCGGTGCAGTATCCTGGGAATGGCAGCTTCTACCCCAGGTACACGCAGGGCCGTCTTAACGCATGGGCCTGATGGGCACTTGCCCGGGGCCCCACGAGCATAGGGTCCCCATGCTGATCTGTGTATGTTAAGTGACTTGCAATAAATAAATACTACTTCAAAAATGTAGGTTCAATAAGTGCTTTTTTCGCAACACTTTCCATCCCTAAGTCCATCGCTAAGTGCTTTTCGGTAAGTGCTTTTCGCCGGCACGACAGGGGGGGGGGCTGGTAGGGAAAGGGGGGTGGGGGAGAGTAACGGTAGGGGCCCCAGTACACTGCTTTGCCTGGGGGCCCATAATGCTGTAAAAACGGCCCTGGGTACACGGCTCCTCCCCCGGGTAGACTGGAATGGGACACTACCCCATAGACTGGGGCACTACCCCGTAGGCTGGGACACTACCATCATCATCATCATCATCATCATCACATATATACAGCCGGAAACAGGCCTTTTCGGCCCACCAAGTCCGTGCCGCCCAGCGATCCCCGTACATTAACACTATCCCACACGCACTAGGGACAATTTTTTTACATTTTTACCCAGCCAATTAACCTACATACCTGTACGTCTTTGGAGTACCCCTTAGACTGGGGCACTACCCGTAGACTGGGACACTACTCCATAGACTGGGGCACTACCCCATAGACTGGGACACTACCCCATAGACTGGGGCACTACCCGTAGACTGGGACACTACCCCATAGACTGGGGCACTACCCCATAGACTGGGACTACCCCGTAGACTGGGACACTACCCGTAGACTGGGGCACTACCCCATAGACTGGGACACTACCCCATAGACTGGGGCACTACCCGTAGACTGGGACACTACCCCATAGACTGGGGCACTACCCCATAGACTGGGACACTACCCCTAGACTGGGGCACTACCCGTAGACTGGGACACTACCCCATAGACTGGGACACTACCCCATAGACTGGGGCACTACCCCATAGACTGGGGCACTACCCCATAGACTGGGACACTACCCCATATACTGGGACACTACCTCATATACTGGGACACTACCCCATAGACTGGAACACTACCCCATAGACTGGGACACTACCCCATAGACTGGGACACTACCCCATAGACTGGGACACTACCCCATAGACTGGGACACTACCCCATAGACTGGGACACTACCCGTAGACTGGGACACTACCCGTAGACTGGGACACTACCTGTAGACTGGGACACTACCCCATAGACTGGGACACTACCCCATAGACTGGGACACTACCCCATAGACTGGGACACTACCCCATAGACTGGGACACTACCCGTAGACTGGGACACAACCCCATAGACTGGGACACTACCCCATAGACTGGGACATTACCCCATAGACTGGGACACTACCCCATAGACTGGGACACTACCCCATAGACTGGGACACTACCCCATAGACTGGGACACTACCCCATAGACTGGGACACGACCTGTAGACTGGGCTCCTCTCCCCGGGTAGCGGCTGCGGTTGCTCAATTGTCTCGCTGTCCCCGCAGTACCTGGGGCAGCGGCCGTTCCCGGTCACCCGCCTCCTTCACTCCATCATCGCTGCCTCCTTCTCCACCGAGTTCGCGGCCCGGCGCCACCTCAACCTGCTGGAACTGAACGAACTCTCAGAGTAAGGCTGGGGCTGGGGGCGGGGGGGGGGTGAACCCTGGAGAGGGGCGGGGGTGTATCGGGGGGAGGGGTTGTATCTGGGGGTGTATCGCGGGGGGGTTGTATCGCGGGGAGGGGGTGTCTCGGGGGAGGGGGTGTATCGGGGGGAGGGGGTGTATTGTGGGGGAGGGCGTTTATTGTGGGGGAGGGGGTGTCTCGGGGGGAGGGGGTGTATCGGGGGAGGGGTGTATCGGTGGGGGAGGGGGTGTATCGGTGGGGGAGGGGGTGTATCGGTGGGGGAGGAGGTGTATCGGTGGGGGAGGGGGTGTATTGTGGGGAGGGGGTGTCTCGGGGGGAGGGGGTGTATTGTGGGGGAGGGGGTGTATCGGGGAGGGGGTGTATCGGTGGGGGAGGGGGTGTATTGGGGGAGGGGGTGTATCGGGGGAGGGGGTGTATTGGGGAGGGGGTGTATCGGTGGGGGAGGGGGTGTATCGGTGGGTGAGGGGGTGTATCGGGGGGAGGGGGTGTCTCGGGGGGAGGGGGTGTCTCGGGGAGGGGGTGTATCGGGGAGGGGGTGTATCGGGGGAGGGGGTGTATCGGGGAGGGGGTGTATCGGGGAGGGGGTGTATCAGGGGGAGGGGTTGCCCCGGGGGAGGGGGGTGTATCGGGGGGGGGGGTGTATTCCCCACTCACACCTGCCCCCCCGTCCCATTGCCAGCCTGACCACCAGTGTCCCCATCTTCGTGTGCATGTTGGCCTTCCCGGGGATCGCGTGTCCGCTGCACGTGTTCGAGCCACACTACAGACTGATGATCCGCCGCTGCCACCAGACCGGTACCCGCACCTTCGGCATGTGCCAGGGGCAGAGCGACACCGGGTAGGGACATGATGGGGAGGGGGGGGGGAGGGATACGGCATGGCCAGTGAGAGGGATGGCAGAGGGCAAGAGCAGGTCCTCCTCTCAACACCACCACCCCCTCTCCTCCCCATCTCTTTCCCCCCACTCTCTCCTCCCCCACTCTCCCCCCCACTCTCCCCCCCACTCTCCCCCCCACTCTCCCCCTCCTCGCTCCCTCCACTCTCCCTCTGCTCCCCATCCCCCTCCCCCTCCCCGAACACACTATCTCCACCTCTACCCCAACGCTCCCTCTGATTGATCCCATCCCCTGTTACGTCTCACTCTGGTGACAGTTCAGTGTGCTGGATGCCGATGAGTCACTGTGTGCTCTGGCCCAGTGCTGTCACTGTGTGCTCTGGCCCAGTGCTGTCACCTGCACACTGGCCCAGCGCTGTCATTGTAGGCACTGGCCCAGCACTGTCACTGTGTGCTCTGGCCCAATGCTGTCATCTGCACGCTGGCCCAGTGCTGTCACTGTGTGCTCTGGCCCAGTGCTGTCACTGTGTGCACTGGCCCAGTGCTGTCACTGTGTGCACTGGCTGCGTGTTGTCAACATGCACACTGGGCCAGTGCTGTCACTGTGTGCACTGGCTGTGTGGTGTCAGCATGCACACTGGGTCAGTGCTGTCACCTGCACACTGGCCCAGTGCTGCCACTGTTTGGCGTGCTGACCTCTACCGGACCGAGGCCAGACGACAACTATCAGACACCTCTTCCTACCTATCCCTGGACCATGACCTCACCGACAAACGCCAGACCTTTATCAGCAGCACCATCACTGACCTCATCATCTCCGGCGATCTACCCCCCAGTGCCTCCAATCTCATAGTTCCCCAGCCCCGCACGGCCCGATTCTACCTCCTACCTAAAATCCACAAACATAACTGTCCCGGCAGACCCATTGTCTCTGCCTGCTCATCCCCCATCGAACTTATCTCTACCTACCTCGATTCGATCCTATCCCCCCTGGTTAAATCTCTCCCCACCTACGTCCAAGACACCTCACACGCTCTCCATCTCCTTGATAACTTCCGGTTCCCAGGCCCCCACTCCCTCATCTTCACCATGGTTGTCCAGTCACTCTACACTTCCATCCCCCACAAGGATGGTCTCGAAGCCCTCCGTTTCTTCCTCGACCGTAGAACCAGCCAATCCCCATCGACCAACACTCTCCTCTGCCTAGCAGAGCTGGTTCTTACCCTCAACAACTTCTCCTTTGACTCCTCCCACTTCCTCCAAACCAGAGGCGTAGCTATGGGCACTCGCATGGGCCCTAGCTACGCCTGCCTCTTTGTCGGGTACGTCGAACAATCCCTGTTCCAGACGTACACTGGCCCCATCCCCGAACTCTACCTCCGCTACATCGACGACTGCATTGGTGCTACCTCTTGCACCCATGCAGAACTCACTGACTTCATACACTTCACCTCCAATTTCCATCCTGCCCTTAAATATAGACAATAGACAATAGACAATAGACAATAGGTGCAGGAGTAGGCCATTCAGCCCTTCGAGCCAGCACCGCCATTCAATGCGATCATGGCTGATCACTATCAATCAGTACCCCGTTCCTGCTTTCTCCCCATACCCCCTCACTCCGCTATCCTTAAGAGCTCTATCCAGCTCTCTCTTGAAAGCATCCAACGAACTGGCCTCCACTGCCTTCTGAGGCAGAGAATTCCACACCTTCACCACCCTCTGACTGAAAAAGTTCTTCCTCATCTCCGTTCTAAATGGCCTACCCCTTATTCTCAAACTGTGGCCCCTTGTTCTGGACTCCCCCAACATTGGGAACATGTTATCTGCCTCTAATGTGTCCAATCCCCTAATTATCTTATATGTTTCAATAAGATCCCCCCTCATCCTTCTAAATTCCAGTGTATACAAGCCCAATCGCTCCAGCCTTTCAACATACGACAGTCCCGCCATTCCGGGAATTAATCTAGTGAACCTACGCTGCACGCCCTCCATAGCAAGAATATCCTTCCTCAAATTTGGAGACCAAAACTGCACACAGTACTCCAGGTGCGGTCTCACCAGGGCCCGGTACAACTGTAGAAGGACCTCTTTGCTCCTATACTCAACTCCTCTTGTTACGAAGGCCAACATTCCATTGGCTTTCTTCACTGCCTGCTGAACCTGCATGCTTCCTTTCATTGACTGATGCACTAGGACACCCAGATCTCGTTGAACTCCCCCTCCTCCTAACTTGACACCATTCAGATAATAATCTGCCTTTCTATTCTTACTTCCAAAGTGAATAACCTCACACTTATCTACATTAAACTGCATCTGCCATGTATCCGCCCACTCACACAACCTGTCCAGGTCACCCTGCAGCCTTATTGCATCTTCCTCACAATTCACACTACCCCCCAACTTAGTATCATCTGCAAATTTGCTAATGGTACTTTTAATCCCTTCGTCAAAGTCATTAATGTATATCGTAAATAGCTGGGGTCCCAGCACCGAACCTTGCGGTACCCCACTGGTCACTGCCTGCCATTCCGAAAGGGACCCATTTATCCCCACTCTTTGCTTTCTGTCTGTTAACCAATTTTCTATCCATGTCAGTACCCTACCCCCAATACCATGTGCCCTAATTTTGCCCACTAATCTCCTATGTGGGACCTTGTCGAAGGCTTTCTGAAAGTCGAGGTACACCACATCCACTGACTCTCCCTTGTCAATTTTCCTAGTTACATCCTCAAAAAATTCCAGTAGATTTGTCAAGCATGATTTCCCCTTCGTAAATCCATGCTGACTCGGAACGATCCCGTTACTGCTATCCAAATGCTCAGCAATTTCGTCTTTTATAATTGACTCCAGCATTTTCCCCACCACTGATGTCAGACTAACTGGTCTATAATTACCCGTTTTCTCTCTCCCTCCTTTCTTAAAAAGTGGGATAACATTTGCTATTCTCCAATCCACAGGAACTGATCCTGAATCTATAGAACATTGAAAAATGATCTCCAATGCTTCCACTATTTCTAGAGCCACCTCCTTAAGTACTCTGGGATGCAGACCATCAGGCCCTGGGGATTTATCAGCCTTCAGTCCCATCAGTCTACCCAAAACCATTTCCTGCCTAATGTGGATTTCCTTCAGTTCCTCCATCACCCTAGGTTCTCCAGCCCCTAGAACATTTGGGAGATTGTGTGTATCTTCCTCAGTGAAGACAGATCCAAAGTAACGGTTTAACTCGTCTGCCATTTCTTTGTTCCCCATAATAAATTCCCCTGCTTCTGTCTTCAAGGGACCCACATTTGCCTTGACTATTTTTTTCCTCTTCACGTACCTAAAAAAAAAAACTTTTGCTATCCTCCTTTATATTATTGGCTAGTTTACCCTCGTACCTCATCTTTTCTCCCCGTATACCTAGACTATCTCCGATATCTCCCTCCCGTTTCTGGACCTCACCATCTCCATCACAGGAGATAGACTAGTGACGGACATTTACTATAAACCCACTGACTCGCACAGTTATCTGGACTATACTTCTTCCCACCCGGTCCCCTGCAAAAAGTCTATCCCCTACTCCCAATTCCTCCGTCTACGCCGCATCTGCGCCCGGGATGAGGTGTTTCACACTAGGGCTTCCGAGATGTCCCCGTTTTTCAAAAAACGGGGCTTCCCCTCCTCCATTATAGATGAGGCTCTCACTAGGGTCTCTTCTACATCCCGCAGCTCCACTCTTGCTCCCCCTCCCCCCACTCGCAACAAGGACAGAATCCCCCTCGTTCTCACCTTCCACCCCACCAGCCAGCGGATCCAACATATCATCCACCAACATTTCCGTCACCTACAACGGGACCCCACCACTGGCCATATCTTCCCATCCCCTCCCCTCTCTGTGTTCTGCAGAGACCGTTCCCTCCGTAACTCCCTGGTCCACTCGTCCCTTCCTACCCAAACCACCCCATCCCTGGGCACTTTCCCCTGCAACCGCACGAGATGCAACACCTGTACCTTTACCTCCCCCCTCAACTCCATCAAAGGACCCAAACAGTCTTTCCAGGTGAAACAAAGGTTCACCTGCACCTCCTCCAACCTCATCTATTGCATCCGCTGCTCTAGATGTCAACTTATTTACATCGGCGAAAACAAGCGCAGGCTCGGCGATCCTTTCGCTGAACACCTGCGCTCGGTCCGCATTAACCAAACTGATCTCCCGGTGGCCGAGCACTTCAACTCCCCCCTCCTATTCCCAGTCTGACCTTTCTGTCATGGGCCTCCTCCAGTGCCATAGTGAGGCCCACCGGAAATTGGAGGAACAGCACCTCATATTTCGCCTGGGCAGTTTGCAGCCCGGTGGCATGAACATCGACTTCTCCAACTTTAGATAGTCCCTCTGTCCCTCCCGTCCCCTCCTCCTTCCCAGTTCTCCCTCTATCTTCCCGTCTCCACCTATATCCTTCCTTTGTCCCGCCCCCCTGACATCAGTCTGAAGGGTCTTGACCCGAAACGTCGCCCATTCCTTCTATCCCGAGATGCTGCCTGACCTGCTGAGTTACTCCAGCTTATTGTGAATAAATCGATTTGTACCAGCATCTGCAGTTATTTTCTTATACTGTCACTGTCTACTCTGGTCATTGATTAGGTGTGTGCGTGTTGCAGGTTTTCGGACTTTGGCTGCATGTTGACCATCCATGGGAGTGAAGAGCTGCCGGATGGACGGTGTCTGATCGATGCCGTGGGTGGGCGTCGCTTTAAGGTGCTGCGACGCGGTCAGAGAGACGGCTACAACACGGCTGACATCGAGTACCTGCAGGACCAGCGGGTAAATGTCTGGGGCCCACCGCTGGTCAGTCTGCAGGTTGGGCTGGGCTGGGCTGGGGGGTGGCTGAGGGGGGATGTTGGGCTGAGGGGGGGCTGGGCTGGGGGGTGGCTGAGGGGGGATGTTGGGCTGAGGGGGGGCTGGGCTGGGGGGTGGCTGAGGGGGGATGTTGGGCTGAGGGGGGATGTTGGGCTAGGGGGGGCTGGGCTGGGGGGTGGCTGAGGGGGGATGTTGGGCTGAGGGGGGGCTGGGCTAGGGGGGATGTTGGGCTGAGGGGGGATGTTGGGCTGAGGGGGGGCTGGGCTAGGGGGTGGCTGAGGGGGGATGTTGGGCTGAGGGGGGGCTGGGCTGGGGGGGATGTTGGGCTGAGGGGGGATGTTGGGCTGAGGGGGGCTGCGCTAGGGGGTGGCTGAGGGGGGATGTTGGGCTGAGGGGGGGCTGGGCTAGGGGGGATGTTGGGCTGAGGGGGGATGTTGGGCTGAGGGGGGGCTGGGCTAGGGGGTGGCTGAGGGGGGATGTTGGGCTGAGGGGGGATGTTGGGCTAGGAGGGATGTTGGGCTAGAGGGGGCTGGGTTGGGGGGTGGCTGAGGGGGATGTTGGGCTGAGGGGGGGCTGGGCTGGGGGGTGGCTGAGGGGGGATGTTGGGCTGAGGGGGGGCTGGGCTGGGGGGTGGCTGAGGGGGATGTTGGGCTGAGGGGGGGCTGGGCTGGGGGGTGGCTGAGGGGGGATGTTGGGCTAGGAGGGATGTTGGGCTAGAGGGGGCTGGACTGGGGGGTGGTTGAGGGGGAATGTTGGGCTGAGGGGGAATGTTGGGCTGAGGGGGGGCTGGGCTGGGCTGGGGAGTTGCAGTGACCACACTGACTGAACCTCCGAGATCTTTACCCCAACTGCCAAATGTTCCAGAGAGGCTTCCCCCACCAAAGGAGCCAAACCAACATGCGTGCATGTCAGCCCTGGGCGGTCTACGTGGGCCTCTCAGCCCCTCTGATCAGCCCCCTCCCAGTGCATGTGATAGGAGCAGACGGGGCTGCGATCAGGCAGAGAGGGGCAGTGGGAGTGATGCTGGGTCACTGAGTGTTCCCTGAGATTGGGGGGGGGGGGCGGGGGGGATCCCAGGCTGTGGTGGGTGTCGGTGCAGCAAGTGGACCCATCATGTGTCGCTCCCACCGCCCTGCGTGCCTGGCTGGGGTCCCGGCTGGGCTGGAGTATTCGGCTGGCATGGGCTCAGGAAAGGAGCTGTGAAGGGGCTGAGAAGGGGGGGCGGAGTGGAGGGGTTGGGCTGTGGGAGGGCGGATGAGGGAGGGGCTGGGGTTTGGGTTGAGGTGGGGAAGTGGGGGAGGGGGAGGAATGCCATGGACCCTCACACCCATCTCTCCGTACAGATCGCTGCTGAGGTCCTGGGCAGTCTGCAGGAGTTCCACGACCAGGTCTACCAGACGGCCCTGGGCTGGTTCCGGCAGCTGCCCCTCTTCCATCAGCAATACCTGTGCTCCTGGCACGGAGCCATCCCTGACCCTGACCCCAGCCTGCAGGTAAGGGGGGGGTGGGGTGTCCACCCAGCGTCACAGTGAGGGGGGGGGGGCAGATTGGGGATGTACCAGTGTGGGGTTGAGGGGAGTGTGTCGGGGAGTGTGTGTATCTGTGTGCGTTTGGCTGTGTGGAAGTGTGTGAGAGTGTCTGTGAGTGTGTCAATGCCAGTGAGTGTGTCAGTGAGCTTGTCAATGAGTGTGTCCATGGCAGTGAGTGTGCCTGTAAGCGTGTCAGAAAGTGTGTCAGTGAGTAGGCCAACGAGTATGTGATTGCCAGCGTGTGTGTCCGTGAGTATGTCGGTGATTGGGTCCATGCCAGCGAATGTGCGAGTGAGTGTGACGGTGTCAGTGAGCATGTCCGTGCCATAGTGTGTCGGCGGGTGTGCCACTGAGCGGTTCCAGGTTGTGTGTCAGGGTCAGTGAGTGTGTCAGTGGCAGTGAGTCTTTTTCAGTGGGTATGTTAGTGTCAGTGAGTGTGTCAGTGAGTTTGTGTGCCTGTGGCTGTCAGTACATGTGCCATGAGGGCATTAGCGAGTGTGTTAGTGAGTGTGCCAGAGAGTGGGCCAGTGAGTGTGTCAGTGTTGGGGAGTGTGTCAGCCAGTGTTGTGTCAGTGAATGTGTCAGTGAGTGTTGTGCCTGCAGTGTGCCCGTGAGTGTGTCAGCAAGTTGGCCAGCAACTGTGTCTGTGAGTGTGTCAGTGTGTGTGTGTCTGTGAGTGTGCTGTGTCAATGAGTGTGTTGGTGAGTGTGCTAGTATTATGTCTGTGAGCATGTCCATGGGTGTGTCAGTGAGTGTGTTGTTTCAGTGAATGTGTCAGTGTGTCATAGATACTTGGATAATAGGGGCAGGAGGAGGCCATTCAGCCCTTTAAGCCAGCACTGGCATTCAATGTGATCATGGCTGATCATCCACAAACGGTACCCTATTCTTGCCTTCTCCCCATACCCCTTGATTCCGCTAGCCCTAGGAGATCTATCGAACTCTCTTTTGAATCCAGTGAATCGGCCTCCACTGCCTTCTGAGGCAGAGAATTCCACAAATTCACAACTGAAAATGTTGTGTGAAAACCTATGCTGCACTCCCTCAATAGCAAGAATGTCCTTCCTCAAATTAGGAGACCAAAACTGCACACAATACTCCAGGTGTGGTCTCACCAGGGCCCTGTACAACTGTAGAAGGATCTCTTTGCTCCTATACTCAACTCCTCTTGTTATGAAGGCCAACATGCCATTAGCTTTCTTCATTGCCTGTTGTACCTGCATGCTTACTTTCAGTGACTGATGTACAAGGACACCCAGGTCTCGTTGTACTTCCCCTTTTCCTAACCTGGCACCATTCAAATAATAATTTGCCTTCCTGTTTTTGCCACCAAAGTGGATAACCTCACATTTATCCACATTATACTGCATCTGCCATGCATCTGCCCACTCACACAACCTGTCCTAATCACCCTGCATCCTCATAGCATCCTCCTCACAGTTCACACTGCCACCCAGCTTTGTGTCATCTGCAAATTTGCTAATGTTATTTTTAATTCCTTCATCTAAATCATTAATGTATATTTGTAAATAACTGCGGTCCCAGCACCGAGCCATGCGGCATCCCACTAGTCACTACCTGCCATTCTGAAAGGGACCCGTTAATCCCTACTCTTTGTTTCCTGTCTGCCAACCAATTTTCTTTGGTTTACATTGACTTCTATAACTTCAGATAGCCCTTGCTTTCCCTTTCTATTTCCCCCCTTCCCAGTTTTCCCACTAGTCTTACTGTCTCCAACTACATTCTATTTTTGTCCCACCCTCTCCCCGACCAGTCTGAGGAAGTGTCTCGACCCGAAACGTCACCCATTCCTTCTCTCCAGAGATGCTGCCTGACCTGCTGAATTACTCCAGAATTTTGTGTCTACCTTTGATTTAAACCAGCACATGCAGTTCTTTCCTACACAATTTTCTATCCATGTCAATACCCTACCCCCAATACCATGTGCTCTCATTTTGCCCACGAATCTCCTGTGTGGGCCCTTGTTAAAGGCTTTCTGAAAGTCCAGGTACACTACATCCACTGGCTTTCATTTGTCCATTTTACTTGTTACATCCTCAAAAGATTCCAGAAGATTTGTCAAGCATGATTTCCCCTTCGTAAATCCTGACTTGGACCGATCCTGTTACTGCTATCCAAATGCACCGCAATTACATCTTTGATAATCGACTCCAGCGTCTTCCCCACCACTGATGTCAGGCTAACTGGTCTATAATTCCCTGCTTTCTCTCCCTCATTTCTTGAAAAGTGGGATAACATTAGCTACCTTCCAATCCACAGCAACTGATCCAGAATCTATAGAACATTGGAAAATGATCACCAATGTGTCCACGATTTCTAAAGCCACCTCCTTGAGTACCCTGGGATGCAGACCATCAGGCCCTAGGGGTTTATCAGCCTTCAGTCACATCAGTCTACCCAACACAATTTCCTGACTAATGTGAATTTCCTTCAGTTCCTTCATTACCCTAGGTCCTCTGTCTCCCAGTACATCTGGGAGATTGTTTGTGTCTTCCTTATTGAAGACAGAACCAAAGTACCTGTTCAACTCGTCTGCCATTTCCTTGTTCCCCACAATAAGTTCACCTGTTTCTGTCTTCAAGGGACCCACATTTGTTTTAACTATATTTTTCCTCTTCACATACCTAAAGAAGCTTTTACTATCCTCCTTTATATTATTGGCTAGTTTACCTTCGTACCTCACCTTCTCTCCCCACATTGCCTTTAGTTACCTTCTGTTGTTCTTTAAAAGTTTTCCAATCCTCTGGGTTCCCGCTCATCTTTGCAAAGTTATACATCTTCTCTTTTAGTTTTATGCTGTCCTTGACTTCCCTTGTCAGCCACGGTTGCCTCTCACTCCCTTTAGAATCTTTCCTCCTCTTTGGAATGAAATGATCCTGCATCTTCTGGATTATTCCCAGAAATTGAGTGCGTGATGAGTGTGTGAGTGAGTAAGTGTGTGGGTGAGTGTGTGGGTGAGTGTGTGGGTGAGTGTGTGGGTGAGTGTGTGGGTGAGTGTGTGGGTGAACTAGTGGGTGAACTAGTGGGTGAGTGTGTGGGTGAACTAGTGGGTGAGTGTGTGGGTGAGTGTGTGTGTGAGTGTGTGGGTGAGTGTGTGGGTGAGTGTGTGGGTGAACTAGTGGGTGAGCTAGTGGGTGAGTGTGTGGGTGAGTGTGGGTGAGTGTGTGGGTGAGTGTGTGGGTGAACTAGTGGGTGAACTAGTGGGTGAGTGTGTGGGTGAACTAGTGGGTGAGTGTGGGTGAGTGTGTGTGTGAGTGTGTGGGTGAGTGTGTGGGTGAACTAGTGGGTGAGCTAGTGGGTGAGTGTGTGGGTGAGTGTGGGTGAGTGTGTGAGTGAGCGTGTGAGTGAGCGTGTGTGAGTGAGTGTGTGTGGGTGAGTGAATGTGAGTGAGTGTGAGTGAGCATGTGAGTGAGTGTGTGCGTGGGTGAGTGTGCAGTCTCAGTGAGTGTGTGGGTGAGTGTGTGGGTGAGTGTGAGTATGCAGTCTCAGTGAGTGTGGGTGAGTGAGTGAGCATGTGAGTGTATGTGAGTGTGGGTGAGTGTGTGGGTGAGTGTGTGGGTGAGTGTGTGGGTGTGTGCGTGGGTGAGTGAGCATGTGAGTGTGTGGGTGAGTGAGCGTGTGGGTGAGTGTGTGGGTGTGGGTGAGTGTGGGTGTGTGCGTGGGTGAGTGAGCATGTGAGTGTGAGTGTGTGGGTGAGTGTGTGAGTGAGTGTGTGAGTGAGCGTGTGGGTGAGCGTGTGGGTGAGTGTGTGGGTGAGTGTGTGGGTGAGTGTGTGGGTGTGGGTGAGTGTGGGTGTGTGCGTGGGTGAGTGAGCGGGTGAGTGAGCATGTGAGTGTGTGGGTGAGTGTGTGAGTGAGCATGTGGGTGAGTGTGTGGGTGAGTGTGTGAGTGAACGTGTGGGTGAGTGTGTGGGTGAGTGTGTGGGTGAGTGTGTGGGTGTGTGCGTGGGTGAGTGAGCGGGTGAGTGAGCGGGTGAGTGAGCATGTGAGTGTGTGGGTGAGTGTGTGAGTGAGCGTGTGGGTGAGCGTGTGGGTGAGTGTGGGTGCGTGGGTGAGTGTGTGGGTGAGTGAGCATGTGAGTGTGTGGGTGTGTGGGTGAGTGAGCGTGTGGGTGAGTGTGTGGGTGGGTGAGCATGTGAGCATGTGGGTGAGTGTGTGAGTGAGCGTGTGGGTGAGCGTGTGGGTGAGTGTGTGGGTGGGTGAGCATGTGAGCGTGTGGGTGAGTTTGGGTGAGAGTATGTGAGTGTGTGGGTAGGTGTGTGTGTGCAGTCTCAGTGAGTGTGTGGGTGAGTGTGTGAGTGTGAGAATGAGCATGTGAGTGAGTGTGTGAGTGGGTGAGTGAGCATGTGAGTGTGTGGGTGAGTGAGCATGTGGGTGAGCGTGTGAGTGGGTGTGTGCATGGGTGAGTGTGAGTGTGTGGGTGAGTGAACATGTGAGTGTGGGTGTGTGCGTGGGTGAGTGTGTGGGTGAGTGTGGGTGAGTGAGCATGTGAGTGAGTGAGCATGTGAGTGTGTGGGTGTGTGCGTCGGTGAGTGTGTGGGTGAGTGTGTGGGTGTGCAGTCTCAGTGAGTGTGGGTGAGTGTGTGGGTGAGTGTGTGAGTGTGTGAATGAGCATGTGAGTGAGTGAGTGAGTGAGTGTGTGGGTGAGTGAGCATGTGAGTGTGTGAGTGAGTGAGTGTGTGGGTGTGTGCATGGATGAGTGTGTGGGTGAGTGTGTGGGTGGGTGAGTGTGTGGGTGTGTGCGTGGGTATTCAGTGTCAGTGACCCTGCTGCTGTTGCAGGAGCTGTTGGACGGGCCTCGCTGGTGTTGGTGGGTTGTGGCTGTGGTGCCGATCAAGCCGGCACTGCAGACGATGTTGCTGTCGACCACCTGTCTGCATGGGCGGCTGCTCTACCTGCAGTGCATCCTCAAGTACCTGGGGCCGAACGAGGTGCAGTGACCGTGGGAGAGGGGGGGGGGGGCTCACAGTCCAGGACCGGACACTGGGACCTCTGCCCGGCCCGTCCTCTGGCTACACCCTCCCCTCGGTGACTGGCGGTCTGGCTTCACACCCCCCCCCCCCCACAAAGTTACCCCGGCTGACGGCCACAGAGGGCTGGGGTCACAAGGTTCCCAGACCCCCCAAGGCAGCCCCCGGCATTGGGGGTGACACATCCCCCCTGACCGAGGGACTGAGGCCTATGTGTAGGTCCGGGGGGGGAGTGAGGCGCGTGTTACAATGATTCAGGGGAAAGTGGTTTGTGGAGCGTGGGGAAAGAGAGAGGGGGAGGGAGAGAGAGGGGGCAAGATGGGGAGAGAGGGGGAGGGAGGGGGTGGGGGTAAGAGTCACAAATCCCAACACCTGGTCTGAGAGAAAGCTCCCTCCACTGCTCCCTCCATCCCCCCCCCCCCCCCCCCCCCCCCTCCACTCTTCCTCCTCTATCGTTCTCTCACTGTGCCCTTCCCTCAGTTTATCAGTTTAGGTTAGGCCGTGGTGCTGTGAGGTGCCTTGGAAGATCTTCATGTGCTAAAGGCACGAAGTGAATGCAGTTTTTGTTGGTAGAATCCAGCCCTTGCTGAGGCTGGACCCACAAATAGGCCTCGGTCCCTCGGGCAGGGGGACGTGTCACCCCCAATGCCGGGGGCTGCCTTGGGGGGTCTGGGAACCTTGTGACCCCAGCCCGCTGTGGCCGTCAGCCAGGGTAACGGGGGGGGGGGGGGGGGGGTGAAGCCAGACCACCATACTCAACTCCTCTTATTATGAAGGCCAGCGTACGTTTTATTTCTGTCAACTAAGCCAACTGTCGACATGACAGGCAGTTTTTGGCCAATGGGGGCTCGACAAGCGGGGAAGAACCGTCCTATCACCAACTAGAGAGTGGCCCTGACCCGTCTACCTCATTGGAGACTCTTGGACTATCTTTGATCAGACTTTACTGGACTTTATCTTGTGCTAAATGGATCTTCCATTCATCCTGTATCTGTACACTGTGGATGACCTGATTGTAATAACGAATAGTCTTTCTGCCGACTGGTTAGCACGTAACAAAAACTGTTCACTGTACCTCAGTACACGCAACTACAAACTAAACTCAACTAAAGACGATTCAGCTCAGGGAGTTAGGCCATTCGGCCCATCAGGGAGGTGGGGGTGAGGGTGAGGGTGGATGGAGGGGGGGGGGGGGGAATTCACAGACCTTACCTTATAAAGTGAGGTTATTATGTTCCTGATGATCTGTTTAATAATATTAATGTTCTGTGTTACAGCGCAATTAAAACTGTAGATAACTCATGGTCACATTTGTAATCATCCAGCAACCCTAAAGGTTGTAACACAACATTCCTGCTTGTTAAATATGTACTGTTATCAATAAAAGTTGGCAATATGAAATGAAAACAGAATATCCAGGTCATGCACTTACAATGGTGTCACAGGTGGTGAAGAAAGCTCTGGGCACGCTGGCCTTCATCAGTCAGGCATTGAGTATACAAGTGGTAATGCTACAGTCACTGTTGTACAGCAAGTTGCCGAGACCATAGTGAAGAATTAGAATGTTGGATAAGCAGGTTCAACGGATTGAATGGAATCTCCCCCTCTGGCTTGACATTTCACTCCTCCTCCTCTCTCCTCATGTGACACCATTTTGTTTCCTTTTCACCTCCAACCAGATAATAATAATAATAATAATACATTTATTTTATATAGCGCTTTTCAGGAAACTCAAAGACGCTTTACAAAACAAACAAAACATACAAACAAACAAACAAACAAAAGATTTGTCCTGACGGAGAAGCGGCGAACCAACAGCGCCAGCGCCCTCTCACGTCAGGGTCCGACAGTAAACAATAAAGGACACAAGACACACAATTACAATTTAACACAAATAACCATCACAGTGATTGCTCCAGGCACACCCTCACTGTGATGGAAGACAAAGAAAAGTCTTATCTCCTCCTCTTTCTTCTCCCGTGGTCAGGCAGTCAAACTGCTGCCTCGAGGCGATCGAGGCTCCCGGCTTTTGAAGCCCCCGCCGGGCGATGGAAAGTCCCAGGCCGAGCCGAGCAGGCCGATGAAAGTCCTAAGCCCCCACCGGGCGATTGAAAGTGCCGCGGCCAGGCCACGCAGGGCGATGAAGGGCCTGCGAGCGGGTCGATCGAGCCTCGCGATTCGGGGCGGTCGCCAGCCAGGGACCTGCGAGCTCCCGATGTTGCGGTCTGCAGGGCCCATGGCCGAAGCCTCCGAGATGGTAAGTCCAGGCCCTGCGACCGGAGTCTTCAAGGTCGATCCCAGCTGGAGGCCGCCGACTCCACGGTGTTAGGCCGTAGCGCGAACGGAGATACGACACGGAAAAAGGTCGCATCTCCGTTGAGGAGGCGATTTAGAAAAAAGGTTTCCCCCACCCCCCCCCACCACCCCCCACATATACAAAGCTAAAAATAGTTCAATACATACATTTAAACGATAACAATAGACAAAGACAAAAAAGACAGAGAGGCTGCCGGTGAGCCGCAGCTGCAGGGTGCAGCAACGCCCCCATATTGATTGATTGTTGATTAGTACGGGTGTCAGGGGTTATGGGGAGAAGGCAGGGGAATGGGGTTGAGAGGGAAAGACAGATCTGCCATGATTGAATGGCAGAGTAAGCATGATGGGCCGAATGGCCAAATTCTGCTCTTATCACATGACCTGGTGCCAGGGTTCAACACATCACGGACCGGCTTCAGAAAATCCTAGTGAGGGAAGGCGATCAACCTGAAGTCGTTGTGCACGTGGGCACGAATGACGTCGGGCGGAAGAGGAAGGAGGTGCTACAGCGGGAGTTTAGAGAGTTGGGAAAAACACTGAGAAGTAGGACGTCGAAGGTGGTTATCTCTGGACTGCTACCAGTACCTCGTGCTGGTGAGGCCAGGAACAGAGAGATAGAGGGTATGAATTTATGGCTGAGGGGCTGGTGCAGAGAGCAGGGATTTAGATTTCTGGACCACTGGGATCTCTTCTGGGCTAGGGGTGACTTGTACAAAAGGGACGGGTTACATCTTAACAGCAGGGGGACAAACATTCTGGCAGGCAGGTTTGCTAGTGTGACACCTGTGGCTTTAAACTAAGTAGTGGGGGGGAGGGGTTAACAAATTGTGAATATGAAGATGAGGTTAAAGGGAATACAGGAGATATTGCAAAAGACTCTCGGAAGAATGGGAACAGAAGTTCTAGAGGGGAAAAGAAATTAAGGGCAGGGCCAATTGTGACCGATGTGAGAGGGGAGGTAAATACAGAAGTTAAAGTGTTGTACTTAAATGCGCGTAGTATAAAAAATAAAGTGGATGAGCTTGAGGCTCAGTTAGTCATGGGCAAGTATGATGTTGTAGGGATCACTGAGACATGGCTACAAGAGGACCAGGGCTGGGAACTGAATATTCAGGGGTACACAACGTATAGAAAAGACAGACAGGTGGGCAGAGGGGGTGGGGTTGCTCTGATGGTAAGGAACGATATTCATTCCCTTGCAAGGGGTGACATAGAATCAGGAGATGTTGAATCGGTATGGATAGAAATGAGAAATTGTAAGGGTAAAAAGACCCTAATGGGAGTTATCTATAGGCCCCCAAACAGTAACCTCGACATAGGGTGCAAGTTGAATCAGGAGATAAAATTGGCGTGTCAAAAATGTAATGCTACGGTGGTTATGGGAGATTTCAACATGCAGGTAGACTGGGAAAATCAGGTTGGAAATGGACCCCAGGAAAGAGAGTTTGTAGAGTGCCTTCGAGATGGATTCTTAGAACAGCTTGTACTGGAGCCTACCAGGGAGAAGGCAATTCTGGATTTAGTGTTGTGTAATGATCCTGATCTGATAAGGGGACTAGAGGTAAAAGAGCCATTAGGAGGCAGTGATCACAACATGATAAGTTTTACTCTGCAAATGGAAAGGCAGAAGGGAAAATCGGAAGTGTCGGTATTACAGTATAGCAAAGGGGATTACAGAGGCATGAGGCAGGAGCTGGCCAAAATTGACTGGAAGGAGGCCCTAGCAGGGAAGACGGTAGAACAGCAATGGCAGGTATTCCTGGGAATAATGCAGAGGTTGCAGGATCAATTTATTCCAAAGAGGTGGAAAGACTCTAAAGGGAGTAAGAGACACCTGTGGCTGACAAGGGAAGTCAGGGACAGCATAAAAATTAAGGAGAGGAAGTATAACATAGCAAAGAAGAGTGGGAAGACAGAGGATTGGTACTCTTTTAAAGAGCAACAAAAGTTAACTAAAAAGGCAATACGGGGAGAAAAGATGAGGTACGAGGGTAAACTAGCCAATAATATAAAGGAGGATAGCAAAAGTTTTTTTAGTACGTGAAGAGGAAAAAAATAGTCAAGGCAAATGTGGGTCCCTTGATGACAGAAGCAGGGGAATTTATTATGGGGAACAAAGAAATGGCAGACGAGTTAAACCGTTACTTTGGATCTGTCTTCACTGAGGAAGGTACACACAATCTCCCAAATGTTCTAGGGGCCGGAGAACCTAGGGTGATGGAGGAACTGAAGGAAATCCACATTAGGCAGGAAATGGTTTTGGGTAGACTGATGGGACTGAAGGCTGATAAATCCCCAGGGCCTGATGGTCTGCATCCCAGGGTACTTAAGGAGGTGGCTCTAGAAATAGTGGAAGCATTGGAGATCATTTTTCAATGTTCTATAGATTCAGGATCAGTTCCTGTGGATTGGAGGATAGCAAATGTTATCCCACTTTTTAAGAAAGGAGGGAGAGAGAAAACGGGTAATTATAGACCAGTTAGTCTGACATCAGTGGTGGGGAAGATGCTGGAGTCAATTATAAAAGACGAAATTGCTGAGCATTTGGATAGCAGTAACAGGATCATTCCGAGTCAGCATGGATTTACGAAGGGGAAATCATGCTTGACAAATCTACTGGAATTTTTTGAGGATGTAACTAGGAAAATTGACAGGGGAGAGTCAGTGGATGTGGTGTACCTCGACTTTCAGAAAGCCTTCGACAAGGTCCCACATAGGAGATTAGTGGGCAAAATTAGGGCACATGGTATTGGGGGTAGGGTACTGACATGGATAGAAAATTGGTTGACAGACAGAAAGCAAAGAGTGGGGATAAATGGGTCCCTTTCGGAATGGGAGGCAGTGACCAGTGGGGTACCGCAAGGTTCGGTGCTGGGACCCCAGCTATTTACGATATACATTAATGACTTAGACGAAGGGATTAAAAGTACCATTAGCAAATTTGCAGATGATACTAAGCTGGGGGGTAGTGTGAATTGTGAGGAAGATGCAATAAGGCTGCAGGGTGACTTGGTCTCGACCTGAAACGTCACCCATTCCTTCTCTCCCGAGATGCTGCCTGACCTGCTGAGTTACTCCAGCATTTTGTGAATAAATCGATTTGTACCAGCATCTGCAGTTATTTTCTTATACTGCAGGGTGACTTGGACAGGTTGTGTGAGTGGGCGGATACATGGCAGATGCAGTTTAATGTAGGTAAGTGTGAGGTTATTCACTTTGGAAGTAAGAATAGAAAGGCAGATTATTATCTGAATGGTGTCAAGTTAGGAGGAGGGGGAGTTCAACGAGATCTGGGTGTCCTAGTGCATCAGTCAATGAAAGGAAGCATGCAGGTACAGCAGGCAGTGAAGAAAGCCAATGGAATGTTGGCCTTCGTAACAAGAGGAGTTGAGTATAGGAGCAAAGAGGTCCTTCTACAGTTGTACCAGGCCCTGGTGAGACCGCACCTGGAGTACTGTGTGCAGTTTTGGTCTCCAAATTTGAGGAAGGATATTCTTGCTATGGAGGGCGTGCAGCGTAGGTTCACTAGGTTAATTCCCGGAATGGCGGGACTGTCGTATGTTGAAAGGCTGGAGCGATTGGGCTTGTATACACTGGAATTTAGAAGGATGAGGGGGGATCTTATTGAAACATATAAGATAATTAGGGGATTGGACACATTAGAGGCAGGAAATATGTTCCCAATGTTGGGGGAGTCCAGAACAAGGGGCCACAGTTTAAGAATAAGGGGTAGGCCATTCAGAACGGAGATGAGGAAGAACTTTTTCAGTCAGAGAGTGGTGAAGGTGTGGAATTCTCTGCCTCAGAAGGCAGTGGAGGCCAGTTCGTTGGATGCTTTCAAGAGAGAGCTGGATAGAGCTCTTAAGGATAGCAGAGTGAGGGGGTATGGGGAGAAGGCAGGAACGGGGTACTGATTGAGAGTAATCAGCCATGATCGCATTGAATGGCGGTGCTGGCTCGAAGGGCTGAATGGCCTACTCCTGCACCTATTGTCTATTGTCTATTGTCTATTGACCTTATGACCGGCTTGTCACCTACTCACCCATCTACCAATCACCCCCTCGCCTGTATCCACCCATCACTCCCCAGACGTCGTCCCGCCCCCACCTCTCTCTCTCTCCCAGCTTTCTCGACCCTGCTCCATCAGTCTGAAGGGTCCAGACCCGAAACGTCGCCTGTTCGTTCCCTCCACAGATGCTGCCTGAGCAGCTGTGTTCCTCCGGCACTCTGTGTTTTTCTCCTGTCTCCGGCACCTGCAGTTCCCGGAGTCTCATTGTCACCTGCCACTGTATGTTTTCTTCTTTTTTTCCTAATCAGATGTGCAGCACTTTGGTCAACGTGGGTTGTTTTTAAATGTGCTATACAAATAAAATTGACTTGACTTGACTTGACTCGCACTGAATCGGGGCCGCAGGACAAGGAGCAACGTGGAGAGGCAGTAAACACACGCACACCCACACACACCCCCCTCACACACACACAGACGCACGGACACACACACACCCCCTCACCCACACACACACCCTCCTCACACACACACCCCTCACCCACACCCACACACACCCCCCTCACACACACACAGACGCACACACAAACCCTCCTCACAGACACACACACACCCTCCTCACACACACACCCCTCACCCACACCCACACACCCCCCCCTCACCCACACACACCCCCTCACCCACCCACACACACACCCCCCTCACCCACACACACCCCCTCACCCACACCCACCCCCCTCACCCACACCCCCCACCCACACACACACCCCCCTCACCCACACACCCCCCTCACCCACACACACCCCCTCACCCACACACCCCCTCACCCACACACCCCCCTCACCCACACACACCCCCTCACCCACACACCCCCCTCACCCACACACCCCCCTCACCCACACACACCCCCTCACCCACACACCCCCCTCACCCACACACCCCCCTCACCCACACACACCCCCCACACCCACCCACACACACACCCCCCTCACCCACACACACCCCTCACCCACACCCACCCCCCTCACCCACACCCACCCCCCTCACCCACACACACACCCCCCTCACCCACACACACACCCCCCTCACCCACACCCACCCCCCTCACCCACACACACACACCCCTCACCCACACACACACCCCCCTCACCCACACACCCCCCTCACCCACACACCCCCCTCACCCACACACACCCCCTCACCCACACACCCCCCTCACCCACACACACCCCCCACACCCACCCACACACACACCCCCCTCACCCACACACCCCCCTCACCCACACACCCCCCTCACCCACACACACCCCCCACACCCACCCACACACACACCCCCCTCACCCACACACACCCCTCACCCACACCCACCCCCCTCACCCACACCCACCCCCCTCACCCACACACACACCCCCCTCACCCACACACACACCCCCCTCACCCACACCCACCCCCCTCACCCACACACACACACCCCTCACCCACACACACACCCCCCTCACCCACACACCCCCCTCACCCACACACCCCCCTCACCCACACACACCCCCTCACCCACACACCCCCCTCACCCACACACACCCCCCACACCCACCCACACACACACCCCCCTCACCCACACACACCCCTCACCCACACCCACCCCCCTCACCCACACACACCCCCCTCACCCACACACACACCCCTCACCCACACACACCCCCCTCACCCACACACACCCCCCTCACCCACATACACCCCCCTCACCCACACACACCCCCCTCACCCACACCCACCCCCCTCACCCACACCCACCCCCCACACCCACCCACACACACACCCCTCACCCACCCACACCCCCCCTCACCCACACACACCCCTCACCCACACCCCCCTCACCCACACACACCCCTCACCCACACCCACCCCCCACACCCACACCCCTCACCCCATAGCACTGCCTCGGTCTGTGTGGAGCCCGCGAAGTGATTGATTTGAAAAGAGGCAATGAGTAATGTATATTTAGTTTAATGTTCTTGTACAAACAATTATATAAAACTGTTTAACCCCACTCCTGAGTGCCGCTGACGGTAACAGTGTTGAACGACACCTGTTAGTTATCCAGCCCGGATCCCTGCTGACAGACGGTAAACGATGAGATGTCGCTACGACTACGGGACGAGACGGATGAGGAGCGAAGGCTAAGCGGTTCGGAGGCGACAGCGGCCGTCGCCGTCCGGGCAAAACTCAAAGGCGCTGCGCCTCGTTGGTGAAAGTGATGGGGGAAGTGAGTGAGTGAGTGAGGTTCGTCTGCAGAGTTACTGGAAATAAACAAAGACGGTAGAAAGCGTGTTTAATATTTCAAAGGCAGGATTCGTGACGCTGTGTGGTGGTGGGAGGTAGGTTTGCAAGAGGGGGTCTCACACTCAGCCCTCAGCCCGGCTCCCAGGTCACTCCACCCGGCTTGCCCTCCACAGCGGGGTGGGTGGGGCACTGGCTGGCGGGCGGGCGGTGCCGGGCAGCTCCCAGGGGCGCAGAGTCCTGTCCGAAATACTAAACAGCGGGTGGGAGGCGGGCGGGGCGGGCCGGGCCGGGCAGTGTCCTCCCTCCCTCCCTCCCTCCCTCCGGCACCTCCACTTATTGCGATTGTACAACATTTGGCGACCAGTTGACGTTTCCAGGACGACGTTGGAGATGAAAGGTTCCTGCGACTCGTGTGAGCGGCCCCTCGGCCCCGCGTTACGAGATGCCGGTGGCGCCCAGGCCGCCGCTCGGGTGGCTCATTCGGGGCAACGTGTGAGCAGACTTGCTGTAATCCTGGCCCACGATGCGCCCGTTCTCACCCGGCCCGCCCAGCACCGGCACCCGCTCCGGCACCCTCATCGCCGCACTGATGGAGAGCTGTGGGCACAGGGGACGGGTCAGCACAGGGGGTGTATATGGGTGTCCAACCCAGCCAGCCCGACCCCCTGGTCCACCCCCCCCCCCCCCCAGCCAGCCCGACCCCCTGGTCCACGTCCACCCCCGCAGCCAGCCCGACCCCCTGGAACGTCCCCCCCCCCCCGCGGGCACAGGGGACGGGTCAGCACAGGGGATGTATATGGGTGTCCAACCCAGCCAGCCCCGCCCCCTGGTCCACCCCCCCCAGCCAGCCCGACCCCCTGGTCCACCCCCCCCCCCAGCCAGCCCGACCCCCTGGAACCCCCCCCCCCCCGCGCTGATGGAGAGCTGTGGGCACAGGGGACGGGTCAGCACAGGGGGTGTACATGGTCCCAACCCGCCACCCCTCCCCCTGGAACCACCCCCCCCCCCCGCCAGCCCTCCCCCCTGGAACCACCCCCCCCCCCGCCAGCCCTCCCCCCTGGAACCACCCCCCCCCCCGCCAGCCCTACCCCCTGGAACCACCCCCCCCGCCAGCCCTCCCCCTGGAACCACCCCCGCCAGCCCTCCCCCCTGGAACCACCCCCCCCCCCCCGCCAGCCCTCCCCCCTGGAACCACCCCCCCCCGCCAGCCCTCCCCCATGGAACCACCCCCCCCCCCGCCAGCCCTCCCCCATGGAACCACCCCCCCCCTCGCCAGCCCTCCCCCCTGGAACCACCCCCCCCCCGCCAGCCCTCCCCCCCGCCAGCCCTCCCCCATGGAACCACCCCCCCCCCCGCCAGCACTCCCCCATGGAACCACCCCCCCCCACTGGAACCACCCCCCCCCGACAGCCCTCCCCCCTGGAACCACCCCCCCCCGACAGCCCTCCCCCCTGGAACCACCACCCCCCCCGCCAGCCCTCCCCCCTGGAACCACCTCCCCCCCGCCAGCCCTCCCCCCTGGAACCACCCCCCCGCCAGCCCTCCCCCCTGGAACCACCCCCCCCCCCGCCAGCCCTCCCCCCTGGAACCACCCCCCCCCCGCCAGCCCTCCCCCCTGGAACCACCCCCCCCCTGGAACCACCCCCCCCCGCCAGCCCTCCCCCCTGGAACCCCCCCCCCCCCGCCAGCCCTCCCCCCTGGAACCACCCCCCCCCCCCCGCCAGCCAGACCCCCTGGAACCACCCCCCCCCCCGCCAGCCAGACCCCCTGGTCCACCCCCCCCCCCCCCCGCGCTGATGGAGAGCTGCGGGCACAGGGGACGTGTCAGCACAGGGGGTGTACATGGTTCCGACCCCCTGCCCCCCCACCGCCCGTCCACCTGGTCACCCCCCCCCCCCGTCCACCGTCCACCGGCCCAGGAGCCGGGACTGCCCCGGGCGGCGGGGTTCCCTCCCCCTTCCCTCTGTAGGACCAATCCCCCGGGTGTGGAGCGGCGGCAGCCGGTGGTGCAGAGGCTCAGCTCAGCCGCTGGGTCCCGGGACTCGAGGCACCGCCAGACGGACGGTGGGACCGACCGCACGACCCGGGATAACACGGGCGGCAAACGGCTCCCAGTCTCCCGGCATTACACCGGCACTGGGAGAATGGTCATTGGAGTGGGAGGGAGGAGAGAGGGAGGGAGGAGAGAGGGAGGGAGGAGAGAGAGAGGGAGGAGAGAGAGAGGGAGGGAGGAGAGAGGGAGGGAGGTGAGAGAGAGGGAGGGAGGGGGAGGGAGGAGAGAGGGAGGGAGGAGAGAGAGAGGGAGGGAGGGGTTGGGAGAGTGCAGGGGGTAGGAGGAGTGTGGGCGGAGTTTGAGAGGGGGGGAGGAGGGTGAGGGGGGGGGAGCAGTGTGAGGCGAGGTTAGGCTCACGAGGTGAGGTTGGGACACGGACGCACCGAGCACCCGGGCGGGACCTGCTGCCCATCACCCGCCAAGGGTCAGGGTATGAAGTGGGGCTGGAGACGGAGACAGAGACAGCCGTGCCCACCCCACCGTCACACCATGCCCTCCCTCGCCCACTCCTCCACCCAGCTCGGCCTCACTACCCCCCCCCCCCCTCGTCCACAAGCGCCACCCTCCCCTGACACCGCCTACCCCGCCCCTCACTCCCCTTCACCGCCCCCTCCCCTCCACACCCCCTCCCCTTCACCCTCCCCTGACACCGCCTACCCCCTCCACCCACTCCCCTTCACCCCCCGCGGCCCCTCCCCTTCACCCTCCCCTCCACCCCCCCCCCCCCCCCTTTACCCCCCAGCCACGACCACCTTCATCCTGTTCGCCTCGGTGCGGGACTTGTAGCAGAACTCCACCAGCGCCACCAGCATCGCCAGCCCCAGGCCGCCGATCAGGATGTAGAAAACCCCCGCCACGTTGCTCAGGCTCAGCGCACTCGTCTTGTCCTGGCGGGGAGAGAGAGAGTGGAGAGAGGGCTCAGGCTCGGTCCGACCCCCCCCCCAAATCCCCCCACCACCACCCACGTCCCCCCCCCACCTCCTTCCCGCGGGGAGAGAGCCAGGCTCACTCCAGCGTGGTCACTCACCCCTCCCCAACCCTCCCCCATCTCCCCTCCCCCCTCCCCTCCCCAACCCTCCCCCATCTCCCCTCCCCCCTCCCTGCCCACCCACCCTCCCATCCCCCCCCTCCCCCCTCCTCACCCCGAGCCAGAGGTGCGGATCCGCTCACCCACGCCTGACCCGGGTGTAAAGTGAAGGAGAATGTCCAGCGACCTTTCCCCGGGGTGACCGGGCACTGGGCGAGGGTCAGGTCACCTCCATTGGTGAGACGCAGATCTGTGCTGGGACTGTCACCCTTGGGTGCGGCTGCACCCTGGGCCCCCCTCCCCCCGTGGTCGGGTCGGGTCGTGGGGCACCGGCCCATCGCCCGGCACCTACCCTCCGGCGTTGTTTGTTCCCCGGGGTTTGGGGTCTTTGGGCCGAGGGTTTGTGAACGAGTGCCGGTGAACTGGGGGGTCGGGGGTTGGAAGTGGGATGGGGGGAGGGAAGTGGGTGGGGGGGGGGAGGGGTGGGGGGTTGGAAGTGGGTGGGGGGTTGGAAGTGGGATGGGTGGAGGGGTTGGAAGTGGGTGGGGGGGAGGGGTGGGGGGTTGGAAGTGGGTGGGGGGGAGGGGTGGGGGGTTGGAAGTGGGATGGGGGGGAGGGGTTGGAAGTGGGTGGGGGGGAGGGGTGGGGGGTTGGAAGTGGGAGGGGTGGGGGTTGGAAGTGGGTGGGGGGGAGGGGTGGGGGGTTGGAAGTGGGATGGGGGGGGTGGGGTTGGAAGTGGGTGGGGGAGGGGTGGGGGGTTGGAAGTGGGTGGGGGAGGGGTGGGGGGTTGGAAGTGGGTGGGGAGGGTGGGGGGTTGGTAGTGGGTGGGGGGTTGGAAGTGGGTGGGGAGGGGTGGGGGGTTGGAAGTGGGTGGGGAGGGGGTAGCCGCGGCTACTCTCTGGGCGAGGGCCGCTCACTCCAGCAGGAGGGCCGTTGTAAACACGCCCCAACACGCAATGGTCAGCGGACAATATTGGGATGGGGGGGAGAGGAACTCGCTGCCGGGGGAGGGGTGACGGGATCTGGGCAGAGACAGAAACATGGGGAGAGGGAGTTGGGGGTGACGGGAAGTTTTGATGTAGAGAGGTTGAGAGAAAGGAGGGGCTGGAGATGGGGAGAGGAGACAGAGGTGAGATCGGCCCCGTGGAATGCTCATCCTGCAACATGTGGGAGATCAGGGATATTGTCGGTGTCCCTGATGACTACGTGTGCAGGAAGTGTGTCCAGCTGCAGCTCCTGGCAGACCACATTGAACGGTTGGAGCTGCGGTTGGATTCATACTGGAGCATCCACGATGCTGAGAAGGTCGTGAATAGCACATACAGTGAGTTGGCCACACCACAGGTAAAGGTTAAGTGAACAGAAAGGGAATGGGTGGCCACTAGCCAGCGTAGCAGTAGGCAGGTAGTGCAGGAGTCCCCTGCGGTCATCTCCCTCCCAAACAGATATGCCATTTTGGATACTGTTGGGGGAGATGGCTCACCAGGGGAAGGCAGCAGCAGCCAAGTTCATGGCACCGTGGGTGGCTCTGCGGCAAAAGAGGGGAGGAAAAAGAGTGGAAGGGCTATAGTAATAGGGGGATTCAATTGTAAGGGGAATAGATAGGCGTTTCTGCGGCCGCAAACGACTCCAGGATGGTATGTTGTCTCCCTGGTGCAAGGATCAGGGATGTCTCTGAGCGGCTGCAGAACATTCTGGAGGGGGAGGGTGAACAGCCAGTTGTCGTGGTGCACATTGCCACCAACGATATAGGTAAAAAACGGGATGAGATCCTACAAGGTGAATTTAGGGAGCTAGGAGATAAACTTAAAGGACCTCAAAGGTAATAATCTCTGGATTACTACCAGTGCCACGTGCTAGCCAGAGTAGAAATAGGAGGATATTTCAGATGAATACGTGGCTTGAAAAATGGTGCAAGGGGGAGGGATTCAAATTTCTAGGACATTGGAACCAGTTCTGGGAGAGGTGGGACCAGTACAAACAGGACGGTCTGCACCTGAGCTGGAATGGAACCAATGTCCTTGGGGGAGTGTTTGCTAGTGCTGTTGGGGAGGATTTAAACTAATGTGGCAGGGGGATGGGAGCATGAGCAGAGAGACAGAGGGGTGTAAAATGAGGGTAGAAGCAACAGGTAGCAAGATGAAAAGTAAAAGTGGCAGGCAGACAAATCCAGAGCAAAAATCAAAAAGGGCCACTTTTCAACATAATTGTATAAGGGGTAAGAGAGTTGTAAAAACAAGCCTGAAGGCTTTGTGTCTCAATGCAAGGAGCATTCGGAATAAGGTGGATGAGTTGAATGTGCAGATAGTTATTAATGAATATGATATTGTTGGGATTATGGAGACATGGTTCCAGGGTGACCAAGGCTGGGAGCTGAACATCCAGGGATATTCAATATTCAGGAGGGATAGACAGAAAGGAAAAGGAGGTTGGATAGCGTTGCTGGTTAGAGAGGAGATTAACGCAATAGAAAGGAAGGACATTAGCTTGGAGGATGTGGAATCGATATGGGTAGAGCTGCGAAACACTGAGGGGCAGAAAACGCTAGTGGGAGTTGTGTACAGGCCACCTAACAGTAGTAGTAGAGTTGGGGATGGCATCAAACATGAAATTAGAAATGCGTGCAATAAAGGTAAAACAGTTATAATGGGTGACTTCAATCTACATATAGATTGGGTGAATCAAATTGGCAGAGGTGCTGAGGAAGAGGATTTCTTGGAATGTATACGGGATAGTTTTCTAAGCCAACATGTAGAGGAACCAACGAGAGAGCAGGCTATTCTAGACTGGGTATTGAGTAATGAGGAAGGGTTAGTTAGCAGTCTTGATGTGCGAGGCCCCTTGGGCAAGAGTGACCATAATATGGTTAAGTTCTTCATTAGGATGGAGAATGACTTAGTTAATTCAGAAACAACGGTTCTGAACTTAAAGAAAGGTAACTTTGAGGGCATGAGACGTGAATTGGCCAAGATAGACTGGCAATTGATTCTTAAAGGGTTGACGGTGGATATGCAATGGAAGGCATTTAAAGACCGCATGGATGAACTACAACAATTGTTCATCCCAGTTTGGCAAAAGAATAAATCAGGGAAGGTAGTGCATCCGTGGCTAACAAGGGAGATTAGGGATAGTATCAAAACAAAAGATGAAGCGTACAAATTAGCAAGAAAAAGCAGCCTACCAGAGGACTGGGAGAAATTCAGAGTCTAGCAGAGGAGGACAAAGGGCTTAATTAGGAAAGGGAAAATAGATTATGAAAGAAAACTGGCAGGGAACATAAAAACTGACTGCAAAAGCTTTTATAGATATGTGAAGAGAAAAAGATTAGTTAAAACAAATGTAGGTGCCTTGCAGTCAGAAACAGGTGAATTGATCATGGGGAACAAGGACATGGCAGACCAATTGAATATCTACTTTGGTTCTGTCTTCACTAAGGAAGACATAAATAATCTGCCGGAAATAGCAGGGGACCGGGGGTCAAATGAGATGGAGGAACTGAGTGAAATCCAGGTTAGTCGGGAAGTGGTGTTAGGTAAATTGAATGGATTAAAGGCCGATAAATCCCCAGGACCAGATAGGCTGCATCCCAGAGTGCTTAAGGAGGTAGCCCCAGAAATAGTGGATGCATTAGTGATAATTTTTCAAAACTCTTTGGATTCTGGAGTAGTTCCTGAGGATTGGAGGGTAGCTAATGTAACCCCACTTTTCAAAAAGGGAGGGAGGGAGAAAACGGGGAATTACAGACCAGTTAGTCTAACATCGGTAGTGGGGAAAATGCTAGAGTCAGTTATTAAAGATGGGATAGTAGCACATTTGGAAAGTGGTGAAATCATTGGATAAAGTCAGCATGGATTTATGAAAGGTAAATCATGTCTGACGAATCTTATAGAATTTTTCGAGGATGTAACTAGTAGAGTGGAAAAGGGAGAACCAGTGGATGTGTTATATCTGGACTTCCAGAAGGCTTTCGACATGGTCCCACATAAGAGATTAGTATGCAAACTTAAAGCACACGGTATTGTGGGTTCAGTGTTGATGTGGATAGAGAACTGGCTGGCAGACAGGAAGCAAAGAGTAGGAATAAACGGGTCCTTTTCGGAATGGCAGGCAGTGACTAGTGGGGTACCGCAAGGCTCAGTGCTGGGACCCCAGTTATTTACAATATATATTAATGATTTGGACGAGGAATGGCAGGCAGTGACTAGTGGGGTACCGCAAGGCTCAGTGCTGGGACCCCAGCTATTTACAATATATATTAATGATTTGGACGAGGGAATTGAAAGAAACATCTCCAAGTTTGCGGATGACACGAAGCTGGGAGGCAGTGTTAGCTGTGAGGAGGATGCTAGGAGGCTGCAACGTGACTTGGATAGGTTAGGTGAGTGGGCAAAGGCATGGCAGATGCAGTATAATGTGGATAAATGTGAGGTTATCCACTTTGGTGGCAAGAACAGGAAAGCAGACTATTATCTGAATGGTGGCCGATTAGGAGAAGGGGAGATGCAACGAGACCTGGGTGTCGTGGTACACCAGTCATTGAAAGTAGGCATGCAGGTGCAGCAGGCAGTGAAGAAAGCGAATGGTATGTTGGCATTCATACCGAGGGGATTTGAGTATAGGAGCAGGGAGGTTCTGCTGCAGTTGTACAGGGCATTGGTGAGACCACACCTGGAGTATTGCGTACAGTTTTGGTCTCCTAATCTGAGGAAAGACATTCTTGCCATAGAGGGAGTACAGAGAAGGTTCACCAGATTAATTCCTGGGATGGCAGGACTTTCATATGAAGAAAGACTGGATAGACTCGGCTTGTACTCGCTGGAATTTAGAAGATTGAGGGGGGATCTTATAGAAACTTACAAAATTCTTAAGGGGTTGGACAGGCTAGATGCAGGAAGATTGTTCCCGATGTTGGGGAAGTCCAGAACAAGGGGTCACAGTTTAAGGATAAGGGGGAAGTCTTTTAGGACCGAGATGAGAACGTTTTTTTTCACACAGAGAGTGGTGAATCTGTGGAATTCTCTGCCACAGATGGTAGTTGAGGCCAGTTCATTGGCTATATTTAAGAGGGAGTTAGATGTGGCCCTTGTGGCTAAAGGGATCAGGGGGTATGGAGAGAAGGCAGGTACGGGATACTGAGTTGGATGATCAGCCATGATCATATTGAATGGCGGTGCAGGCTCAAAGGGCCGAATGGCCTACTGCACCTATTTTCTATGTTTCTATGTGGAGGTGGAGATGAGAGAGGTTGAAAGATATGTGCAGGGGGTAGAGGGGGATCGGGGAGCGGGAGAAGGGGTACAGGGAGTTGGGGGTCGAGGGAGAAGGTGAGAAAGATGGGGGAGAGGGGGTAGCGGGAGGGGGAGAGGGAAATGAGGATGGAATGTGGACGTGAGGATGGGGGAGGGTTAGAGGGAGATGGAATGGAGATGTACAGCAGGAACACTAGCACAGAGCAGAGGGGGCGAGTGGCCCCGACTGTGTCGGGCCGGTGTGTCTACTGTGGCTTCTCTGCCCCAGCTCCCCACTGCGGGCCGAGCCTGGGACAGGCAGCGCCCCACTGCGGGCCGAGCCTGGGACAGGCAGCGCCCCACTGCGGGCTGAGCCCGGGCCAAGCAGCGCCCCACTGCGGGCTGAGCCCGGCCCAGGCAGCACCTCACTGCGGGCTGAGCCCGGGACAGGCAGCACCCCACTGCGGGCTGAGCCCGGGCCAAGCAGCTCCCCACTGCGGGCCGAGCCCGGGACGGGCCGAGCCTGGGACAGGCAGCGCCCCACTGCGGGCCGAGCCCGGGACAGGCAGCGCCCCACTGCGGGCTGAGCCCGGGCCAAGCAGCCCCCCAATGCGGGCTGAGCCCGGCCCAGGCAGCACCTCACTGCGGGCTGAGCCCGGGACAGGCAGCGCCCCACTGTGGGCCGAGCCCGGGCCAGGCGTGGCTCGGCTCGGCTCGGCTCGGCAGCACCTCACTGCAGGGCAACGTGCATCTCGTGCATTGCATGCAGCGACTAACCTTGCTGCTGGAGTCCTTCCTTCCACATTCACCTTTACCGTACCACCATTTGTTTTTCAGCTTGTCTAAGATGCCTTGCTCACTGAGTTTCAATACTGCAAGGTTTACTCGATTTCTTCTCGTGAAACATAACATAAATAACATTATCAATGTTATTTTATGTTATCCATTAGTCAGCACATTCAGATTGACATTTCCATGTGAGAGATTGAGAGAGGGCTCCATCTGGCTGGGCAACTCCCACTCCCAGCGACATGTGCCCCCAGCAGCGCCGTGTAACCAGAGCACCCAGCACCCTGCCCAGCGTAGGAGATGCACCCAGCACCCAGCGGAGAGATACACCCAGCACCCAGCGGAGAGATAAACCCAGCACCCAGCGGAGAGATAAACCCAGCACCCAGCGGAAAGAGTGATACACCCAGCACCTAGCACCCTGCCCAGCATAGAGGGAGATCCACCTAGCACCCAGCGGAGAGATACACCCAGCACCCAGCGGAGAGAGAGATACACCCAGCACCTAGCACCCTGCCCAGCATAGAGAGACATACACCCAGCACCCTGCCCAGTGAAGAGATGCACCCAGCACCCTGCCCTGGCACCCGGAGCGAGGATCATGTCCCATCTCATCCCCACCCGGAAAGTCGGGGGCTATGGGGCAGATTGTGGCCCCTGTCCGGCCTGAGGTCAGAAAGTGGTTGGGGTCAGACGGTGGTTGGGGTCAGACGGTGGTTGGGGTTGGACGGTGTTTGGGGTCAGACGGTGGTTGGGGTCAGACGGTGGTTGGGGTCAGACGGTGATTGGGGTCAGACGGTGGTTGTGGTCAGACGTGGTTGGGGTCAGACGGTGATTGGGGTCAGATGGTGGTTGGGGTCAGACGGTGGTTGGGGTCAGACGGTGGTTGGGGTCAGACAGTGGTTGGGGTCAGCTGGTGGTTGAGGTCAGACGGTGGTTGGGGTCAGATGGTGGTTGGGGTCAGACAGTGGTTGGGGTCAGACGGTGGTTGGGTTCAGACTGGTTAGGGGTCAGACGGTGGTTGGGGTCAGACGGTGGTTGGGGGTCAGACAGTGGTTGGGGGTCAGACGGTGGTTGGGGTCAGACGGTGGTTGGGGGTCAGATGGTGGGTGGGGTCAGACGGTGTTTGGGGGTCAACTTGTGGCCTGGGTTAGACGGCCTGTGCTCTGGGACTTGACCTTCTGTCCAGTACTGGTCAATGCCCTGTCAGTGTCTGATTAGTTATTGGTTGGTGCCTGGTTAGTTACTGGTCAGTGTCTGATTAGTTGCAGGTCAGTATCTAGTTTGTTACTGGTCCATGTCTGGTCAGTTACCAATCAGTATCTGGTCAGTTACCAGTCAGTGCCTGGTTAGTTACAGGTCAGTATCCAGTTAGTTGGCGGTCAGTATCTTGGTCAGTTATTTGTCGGGATCTGGCTAGTTGCTGCTCAGTCTCTGGTCAGATGCTGGTGGGTTGGGTCAAGTTGGGTTGACTGTCAAGTGCAGGGTACGGGGAGGTGCAGCATCACAGGCACACAGACAAAACACAGACACATGCCTTACACACACATCACATCTAAATTACTCACACATCACACTGCATTCTGTGAGGCAGTAATAAGAACAGTGACAGTGCAAATATCCAGACGTCTCTGGTGAAGTATTGGACAAGGCCTGGCCAGTTTACCATCAGTCCCGGTCTCTATGGTCAGTTATGGGAACCGACTGGTTCATGCAGGAGTCATTAACCCTTCCCCCTCTCCCTCCCAGCCCCCCCTCCCTACCAGCCCCACTCCCTACCAGCCCTTCCTCCCTACCAGCCCCCCCCTCCATACCAGCCCCCCCCCTCCATACCAGTCCCCCCCCCCCCTCCATACCAACCCCCCACCTCTACCCCCCCCCCCCCCCGCTCTTTCCATCCGACCATTTTTCACTAGTCCCACGAAGGACGTTTTGGTTTCCTAGTGAACCAGACTGTTCCGCCAGAAGGGGGAGAGTGGACGTTTGGTTGAGAGAGTTGTCCCACCACTGTCCGGGCGACCGGACACCCCCCCCACCCGAGGATTGAGTGGGGGGGGGAGTGGGGTGGTGCAGCTGCCTGGGCCCATCAACCCTCCCCAGCAACACGGGGGCAGGGAGGGGAGGAGACAGACAGGGGGAGCCCGGGGACGATGCAGGAAACTCTGGGGCCCGTTCGCTTGGAGAGTGGGCTGTGCTGGTTGCCGCTGGTTACACGCTTCTGTTTGTCTTTACCCACTAGTTACCCACTGGAGCTAACCTTCGAGTCACCGGCTCCACTGCCACACTCTCCCTTGTCGTACCACCATTTGTTTTTCAATTTGTCCAACAGCCCCTGTTCGTTGAGTTTAAGAACTGCCAGGTTTACTGGGTTTCTTGCAAAGATAAAACATACTCATAAGTTGTGAGCAGAACAATGGTCAATCAGAATCGGAGTCGTTCATTTGCAAAGAGCTACAAGTGGGTAAAATGGCCAGGACACCGATACTGTGGGGGCGCAGTCAGAGCGCGGCTGACATGGGTACCCGGCGGCAGAGAGGCACCAGGGCAGCGACCCCCTGCCCGTTCCACCCGGACCCCTACCTATCCCGACCCCTACCCATCCCATGCCAGTGAACCCTACCCATCCCGACCCCTACCCATCCCATGCCAGTGAACCCTACCCATCCCGACCCCTACCCATCCCATGCCAGTGACCCCTACCCATCCCAAACCCATCCCATCCCAAACCCTTCCCATCCCACCCACAGCGACCCATGCCCACCCGACCCCTGCACATCCCATCCTAACCCCTACACGTCCCATCCCAGAGCTTCTGCCCGTTCCACCCCGACCCCTCCCCAGTCCATCCCCCCCCCCCCACTCCCCGAAGCGGGTCGAGATCGTGTCTTCACTCCGTGCATCTGTGTTAAAGCCCAGTGACTCTCAACTGTGAGGGTCAACAAGTCAAGGCCCAATGACCCCCAACAGTGGGGGTCACTGACGCAAAGACCCCTCCCCACAGACACTGGCCAAAGCCTGTGACCCCCACCCCTTCCCCGATGGACGGCAGGCACTGGGATCCCGTTCCCCGGTGGGTTTGACAATAGACAATAGGTGCAGGAGGAGGCCATTCGGCCCTTCGAGCCAGCACCGCCATTCAATGTGATCATGGCTGATCATTCTCAATCAGTACCCCGTTCCTGCCTTCTCCCCATACCCCCTGACTCCGCTATCCTTAAGAGCTCTATCTAGCTCTCTCTTGAATGCATTCAGAGAATTGGCCTCCACCGCCTACTGAGGCAGAGAATTCCACAGATTTACAACTCTCTGACTGAAAAAGTTTTTCCTCATCTCCTTTCTAAATGGCCTACCCCTTATTCTTAAACTGTGGCCCCTGGTTCTGGACTCCCCCAACATTGGGAACCTGTTTCCTGCCTCTAACGTGTCCAACCCCTTAATAATCTTATGTTTCAATAAGATCCCCTCTCATCCTTCTAAATTCCAGTGTATGCAAGCCTAGTCGTTCCAGTCTTTCAACATACGACAGTCCCGCCATTCCGGGAATTAACCTAGTAAACCTTCGCTGCACGCCCTCAATAGCAAGAATATCCTTCCTCAAATTTGGAGACCAAAACTGCACACAGTACTCCAGGTGCGGTCTCACCAGGGCCCTGTACAACTGCAGAAGGACCTCTTTGCTCCTATACTCAACTCCTCTTGTTATGAAGGCCAACATTCCATTGGCTTTCTTCACTGCCTGCTGTACCTGCATGCTTACTTTCAGTGACTGATGCACTAGGACACCCAGATCTCGTTGAATGTCCCCTTTTCCTAACTTGACACTATTTAGATAATAATCTGCCTTCCTATTCTTACCACCAAAGTGGATAACCTCACACTTATCCACATTAAACTGCATCTGCCATGCATCTGCCCACTCACACAACCTGTCCAAGTCACCCTGCAACCTCATAGCATCTTCCTCACAGTTCATACTGCCACCTAGCTTTGTGTCATCTGCAAATTTGCTAATGTTACTTTTAATCCCTTCATCCAAGTCATTAATGTATATTGTAAATAGCTGCGATCCCAGCACCGAGCCTTGCGGTACCCCACTAGTCATTGCCTGCCATTCTGAAAGGGACCCATTTATCCCCACTCTTTGCTTTCTGTCTGCCAACCAATTTTCTATCCATGTCAGTACCCTACCCCCAATACCATGTGCTCTAATTTTGCCCACTAATATCCTATGTGGGACCTTGTCGAAGGCTTTGTGAAAGTCAAGGTACATGACATCCACCGGCTCTCCCATGTCAATTTTCCTAGTTACATCCTCAAAGAATTCCAGAAGATTAGTCAAGTATGATAAATCCATGCTGACTCAGAACGATCCTGTTACTGCTATCCAAATGCTCAGCAATTTCGTCTTTTATAATTGACTCAAGCATCTTCCCCACCACTGATGTCAGACTAACTGGTCTATAATTTCCTGTTTTCTCTCTCCCTCCTTTCTTAAAAAGTGGGATAACATTAGCCACCCTCCAATCCACAGGAACTGATCCTGAATCTATAGAACATTGGAAATTGATCACCAATGCGTCCACGATTTCTAGAGCCACCTCCTTAAGTACCCTGGGATGCAGACCATCAGGCCCTGGGGATTTATCAGCCTTCAATCCCATCAGTCTACCCAACACCATTTCCTGCCTAATGTGAATTTCTTTCAGTTCCTCCGTCACCCTAGGATCTCTGGCCATTAGAACATCTGGGAGATTGTTTGTATCTTCCTTAGTGAAGACAGATCCAAAGTACCTGTTCAACTCGTCTGCCATTTCCTTGTTCCTCATAATAAATCCCCCTGCTTCTGTCTTCAAGGGAGCCACATTTGCCTTAACTATTTTTTCCCTCTTCACATACCTAAAGAAGTTTTTACTACCCTCCTTTATATTATTGGCTAGCTTACCCTCGTACCTCATTTTTACTCCCCATATTACCTTTTTAGTTTCCTTCTGTTGTTCTTTAAAAGAGTCCCAATTCTCTGGCTTCCCACTCTTCTTTGCTATGTTGTACTTCTTCTCTTTTATTTTTATGCTGTCCTTGACTTCCCTTGTCAGCCACAGGTGCCTCTTACTCCCCTTAGAATCTTTCCTCCTCTTTGGGATGAATTGATCCTGCAACTTCTGAATTATTCCCAGGAATACCTGCCATAGCTGTTCCACCGTCTTCCCTGCTAGGGCCTCCTTCCAGACAAATCTGGCCAGCTCCTGCCTCATGCCTCTGTAATCCCCTTTGCTATACTGTAATACTGACACTTCCGATTTTCCCTTCTCCCTCTCAATTTGTATATTAAAACATCATATTATGATCACTGCCTCCTAATGGCTCTTTTACCTTGAGTTCCCTTATCAAATCAGGTTCATTACACAACACTAAATCCAGAATTGCCTTCTCCCTGGTAGGCTCCAGTACAAGCTGTTCTAAGAATCCATCTCGGAGGCACTCCACAAACTACCTGGGGTCCATTACCAACCTGATTTTCAACCTGACGTTGAAATCTCCCATAACCACCGTAACATTACATTTGCGACATGCCAATGTTAGCTCTTGATTCAACTTGCACCCTATGTCGAGGCTACTGTTTGGGGGCCTGTAGATAACTCCCATTAGGGTCTTTTTACTCTTCCAATTCCTCATTTCTATCCATACTGATTTTACATCTCCTGATTCTATGTCCCCCCTTGCAAGGGAGTGAATATCATTCCTTACCAGCAGAGTGACCCCACCCCCTCTGCCTACCTGTCTGTCTTTTCGATAGGTCGTATACCCCTGAATATTCAGTTCCCAGCCCTGGTCCTCTTGTAGCCATGTCTCTGTAATTCCCACAACATCATACTTGCCAATGTCTAACAGAGCCTCAAGCTCATCCACTTTATATTTTATACTTCGCGCATTTAAATACAACACTTTAACTTTGGTATTCCCCTCCCCTCTCACACCGGCCGGTCACCATTGGCCCTGGCCTTACTCTCTTATCCCATCTAGAACTTTCCTCCCCATTTATTCGAGAGTCCTTTGCAATTTCTCCTGTATTCACTTCCCCTTTAACTCCATCTTCATGTTCCCAATTTGTCAACCCCTCCCCCCCACTAATTAGTTTAAACCCACACGTGTAGCACTAGGAAACCTGCCTGCCAGAATGTTGGTCCTTGATTCGATGCCGTGTCACAGTGGCGTGCCGTTCCCACCGCCCCGTCCCGGCACACACTCTCCTGGAGGGGGAGGGGAGCACAGCCCACCCCCCCCCTCCCCCTGTGGTGGGGCCATGGTGTCTGTTCCATCGAGGGTGGAGTGGGTGGGTGGGCAGTTGGGCACGTGTCAGTGTGGGTCAAAGGGTCTGACCCTGCACAGCCTCTGAACGGCAGTGGTGACCATCTTCACGGCAGCTCCCTCACCAGTGCCGGCTGTTCCCCAAGCCGAGCTCGTCAGGCGCACGGCCTGTGCTCCACACCCCTCCTGCAAAGCCCCTCAAATGGCTGTTGAGAGACAAACCCTAATCCTCGCCCTGGGACAGAGACTTTGACTGTTCACCCTGTCTATGCCTCTCATTATTTTATAGACTTCTATCAGGTCCACACAGATTGTGCCTTCCTTCCCCATCCATAGTCTGACCCAGGTTCCCAAATTAAAACTTCTAAAAACTGCAGATGTTGGAAATCTGAAATAAAAACTTAAAAGACTGGAGGGAACACTCAGCAGGTCAGGCAGCATCTGTGGAGAAAGCAGCAAAGTTAATGCTTCAGGGTAAAGTCATCACTCTCTGTTGTAGAATCACAGAGCAATACAGCACGAATCAGGCTCTTCGGCCCGGCTCTGCTTTCCCTCTCAGACACTGCCAAGCTCGCTGAGTCTTCCCTGTATTTTCTGCCCTTATTTTGTCTCTCCTTCCTGACACCCTTCGATCCAACGGTACCAGGAGCAATGGGGACAGGTCCCCCAATCCTCCAGGACTGTGGAGGGGTAACCCTGCTGGCCCTGACATTTCCTGGTGACATTATTGTTGACCTCTCCAGGTTTATTCTTCTCTGGTATGAACAATGAATCCTCCAATTGTAGGTAATGTGTACCCCTCTTCCCCCCTCGTTTCTGCTCCCCCCCACCTCCCCTTTTGCCCAACTCTTACCCTCCCCTGTGCCCCACCTGGACTTGCAACCCTTTTCCCCTCCCCCACCCCGTTCACCTGCATAGCTTCACAATTCGCGAATCTTCAATTATTTTGACCCATACTTTTCTCATCTCTGGCCTTTGTCCAACCGTCTACCTGTCATCCCCAACCTGCCTGTGTTCACTCACTACCTGCCGTGCTTTGCTCCTCCACTTTCACACTCACCTTGGGTATCTCAGTATCCTCAGACACCGTGTACCAGTGCGGCCTCAACAAGGGCCGTTTACTGTAATAATTCCACCTCAACCTTGCTCACTTTGTGTGACTAGCCCATCCACAATAACCTTGTAAAGGTGGCAGGGAGCAGACTAACCCATGTTTACACAGGAGCCTGGTGCAGGAGTCGGTCCCTCCAACACTCACTGGTGTCACAGGCCCTCTGCTCCTGCCCTCTACACCGCTCCCCGGCATGACCCCTATCACCCCTGACTCTCGTGAACTGAAGAGACGCCTACCCCATCCTTGAATATGTTCAGTGACTAGGGAATATATTCTGCTGCGCAACTCTACTGGTGGAGAAAGACACAAAATGCTGGAGTAACTCAGCGGGACAGGCGGCATCCCTGGAGAGAAGGAATGGGTGACGTTTTGGGTCGAGACTCTGCTTCAGACTGAGCTATTGGTGGAGAATGTTAATGATTCACCACCCTGAGAGAAGATTTCTCCAGCTCGGGAGGCAACTTGGTTGACATGGACACGGAGGACCGGACGGCCTGTTGGAGCCTATAATGAATCCCTCCTCCTCTCTAAAATGGACACCAGTTTAATCTGAATTGTCGATTCCCAGCAGGAGAGAGACACATTCAACACCAGCGAGAATGATCCGTGCATCCAGATCTCTCTGGCCTTCTACCCAGTTAGATTCTTACTTTCCAGATCATTTTAACCTCCTATTTTTTTCTTGTCAAAACGTAATGCCTCACATTTACCTACTGTATATTTGTCATTTGGCAACAGAGTTCTTTGAACAAATTGAACCATACTTCTTGTAACTGGCTTCAGTCTTCCTCAGAGTTAACCAACTGGTGTTAATCCCAGACTTACACGTTTGGTTTGATTAGAGTCTGCAGGTCCCCAACCCAAAACGTCACCTATCCATGTTTCTCAGAGACGCTGCCTGACCCACAGAGTTACTCCGGCGCTCTGTGTCTGGATTTAAAAGTATAAATGATTGATTTCTGCTGGGACCCACGTCTCCTCAGCCCAGGGTTTATCACTGTACCTTCGTCTCTCCTTCCCAGTTCTAGTGAATGGCCTTTGGCCTGAAACATCAGCCTGGGTCTCCTTCTCCGCAGGTGCTGCCCGACCTGCTGGAAGCCTCCACTATTTGCTGTTTTTATATCAGATTTCTGTCGTTGGAGGGTTTGAATTTTCCCTGAGTGTAACTGACCTCCCTGAATTATTCACCACACGCTGTTGCCTTTGCAGTTCCTTCCTGGACTGAACCAATTCATCAGTCCTTTGATGAGCTGATCTATTATTTAATAAACCTGCTCTTTTTATTTTCAGTTTGGTCATTTCTTTGCTCCTCTCTCTCACAAGCATTGCCTGGTCACTACTGAAATAACATCTCTGCCCTTCACTTACACTGCCCTTATTGACACTGGTACCTCTGTGGAATGTTTTATTTTTTATGTTCCTGGATAATTTATTTTCAGAGTGCCTGTTTTCCTTTCTGAGTTTCAGTCTGACTGGTCCCTCAAACTCCCAGCAGCCCCGTCACATTTTGCTCTCATGTTTGTTTGGTTCTTGGTCATCAGAGGAATCCAATCATCCCCGGCTCTGCAGAACATTTTGAAATGTTTCTCAGTGTTTGTCGACATCACTCTGCAACGACAGCTTCCCTTTATTTCTCCGTTCTCTTCCGGCTCCCCAACAATCGGCTTTCTCTGCCCAAGCCTTTCACATCTCTACCTTCCTCAACACGGCCTAACCTACCTTCCTGATCCCCTCTGCCTGCACGTGATGCATATCCCTCCATTTCCATGTGCCCGTCTAAACGCCTCTAATTGCCACTATTGTATCTGCCTCTACCACCACCACCTGGCAGCGCATTCCAGGCCCCCACGACCCTCTGTGTAAATCAACCTGACCCACACATGTCCTTTAGGCTTTGCCCCTCTCACCTAAAAGCTATGCCCTCTAGTATTTGACATTTCTATCTTGAGATAAAAGACTGCCTACCTACCTTACCCAAGCCTTTCATAATCAGGTTGCCCCTCGGTCTACAAAGTTCCAGATTTGGAAAAAGTCACGTTTATCCAACCTCCCTCTAATTTATACCTTCTAATCTGGGCAGGATTATGGTAAACCTCCTCTGCATCTTCTCCAAAGCCTCAACATCCTTCCTGTGATGGGGTGACCGGAACTGCACACAATACTCCAAATGTGGCTAAACCAATGTTTTATACAGCTCCAACATGACGTCTCGACTTTCATACTCTGTGTCCCAACTGATGAACGGAACGTCTTCTTTACCTCTCCATCCACTTTCAGGGAGCACTGCACTAGGATCCCAAGATCCTTCTGTAGCTCCATGTTCTGAGGATCCTACTATTTACTATACTTCCCTCTTGATCTTTAATTTGACATTCCAACGTGCACCACTCCACACTTGGCCGGATTCAACTCCATCTGCTATTTCCTCGCCACATTTCCAATTGATCTATACGCTGATGAATCCTTTGGCAACCTTGCTCACTATTCACACATCACCAAGTCACGTCATCTGCAAAGTTACTAATCGGCTTATCTACGGGTTCCTACAAATTAATCAAATTAATCACAAACAGAGATCAAGCCTCCAGTCAGAATAACACCTCTCCACCACTTCTATTGCTGAAATACTTTTGAATGACCAAGTCTCCATGGATCCATGTGCCTTAGCCTTCTGCATCAGCCTAGCTTGAGGGACCTGGTCATTAGTTTTACCAAAGTCCCTATAGACAACATCCACTGCTCTATTCTCATAAATCATCTTCATCACCTCAAATAACTCAATAACTACCCAACCATGCAAGGCTCACCAGTCTACAATTTCCTGCTTTGTGCCAATTGACCTCCTTCAACAAAGGGAAACATTGGCCATTCTCCCGTCCTCTGTCACCCAGCCTGTGGCCAAAGTGGATACAAAGATATCTGCCCAGACTCCAGTCTGCTCTGATGCCATTCTTCATAACCTGGGATAGATCCCATCACTCCCTGGGGACTCATCCTTTCCATTCTCAGATATTATCCTACCTTGTGGTCTCAATAATCGGGACACTATTTCACCTTTAATCCTCTCCTCACTTCCACCTCCTTCCCATCAACTGAGCTACAATGAATTGCCCTCTGCCAGATTCCCTGCCCACTGATGGCAAGAAGACTTTGGCAGATCATGTCCTCACTGACCTCTTTAAGAACATGTAGGACAGTGGGAATTCCTGCTGTGAATGTTATTTCAGGACCAGAGGCTGGTTCTCCCTGCTACACTGTCAGTAATTCCCATGTTACCTAGACGTCACTATTCTAGTTATGGTCTCCTTGTTCCCATGGGTCTACCCACCTTAGAGGAGATCCTTTGGGCGTGGCCACTCCATATCCCTTGGAGTCGAGGTTTCCTCCGACTTTCATGGTGTCACAAGGCTTCCTCTGCTCAATGTATTCATTCATGGTGGACTCCAGGAGATAGGCGTACTTCCCTTTTGATTTTCTCACCCTGGTCATCCCTTCCTCTGTGGTTTTAACGAAGACCGAGGGCTCGGCCGATTTCATATATGCCCACATCTTCTCAAAGACAGCAATCTTGGACCTCTGGGGAGACCATGAGAAGGGGGCATCATGAGTCTACATGGCCACTGGGCACACTTAGACACACCTGTGCATACCTGGGCACCGAGCACACATGAACAAACCTGGACACACCTGAGCACAACTGGGCAATGGGCACACATGGACAAAACTGCACACCTGGGAACTGGGCACACCTGAGTGTACCTGGGCATTGGGCACACCAGGGACACCTGGACATTACCTGAGCACACCTGGGCAGTGGGCACACCTGGGCACACACTTGGTCACACCCGAGCAGACCTGCAGCACATAATCTCTGCTCCATTAGAGCTCCCAATCATTCCTTCTCATCATCTCTCACTATCACATGTACTCCAAGGGTCAGTGTTTAACCCACTCCCAGGAGAACCCCAATCCCAGACCCCACTCGCTGGGAACACCTGTCAAATTGGCAACGGTAATTAGGATGTGGGGTAAATGCACAGCTCAAGGATTGGCGTGGGAAAAATGGGTTCCACTTCATGGGACACTGGGACCAATGCTAAGGAGAGAGCTGTTCATTGGGATGGACTTCATCTGATACATGCTTGGATCAGTGTCCTGGTTAAATACACAAATAGCGTTGTGGACAGAACTTTAAGCAGAAGGAGTAAGTCTCCAAGGAAAGGTGTTCAATAAACCGAGAAGAAATGAGAGACCAGCAGCACAGGATAATGGGGGGGGGGGGGGGGGGGCGGGGAAATTGATAAAGTAAAATAGACTGGAGCAGAAAATGGAACCAAAAGGCTGGGAACTACGGGCCAGTGATTCTAACATCGGTGGTCGAAAAGTTACTCGAGAGTATTCTGAGGGATACATGCACTTAGAAGCACAAGGGCTGATTAGGGATAGTGAATATATTTTTGTACATGGGAAGTTGTTTCTCACGAACATTATTGAGTTTTTTGAGGATGTGACCAAAAAGATCGATGAAGGCAGAGCTGTAGATGTATATATGGACTTCAGCAAAGCATTCGACAAGGTTCCACATGGTAGGCTGCTCTGGACGGTTAAATCGCATGGGATCCAAGGAGAGATGGCTGAATAGATAGAAAATTGGCTTCATGGAAGGAAGCAGAGGGTGATGGTGGAAGATAGCTTTTCAGACTGGAGGCCTGTGACTAAGTGGTGTGCCTCAGGGTTCGGTGCTGGGCCCATTGCTATTTATTATCTATATCAATAATTTGGAAGAGAATGTACATGGCATGGTTAACAAATTTGCAGAAGACACAAAAGTGGGTGGTTTTGCAGATAAAGATGGTTATGAAAAATTGCAGCAGGATCTTGATCAATTTGGCAGGTAGGAATGATTGATGGAATTGAATACAGAGAAATGTGAGGTGTTGCATTTTGGAAGCATTAACATGGGCAGAAGCTACACAGTAAACAGTAGGGCTCTGGGGGGTGTTGTAGACCAGAGGGATCTAGGTGTGCAGTACATAGTTCTCAGGCAGGTTTGCCACTGCTACACAGGTGGGTTTAATCTAAATAGTGGGGGGGGGGGGGGGGGGGGGTAGACTAATTGGAAATGGAAGGATGGAGTTAAAGGGAAAGAGAATATAGGAAAAGTTAAGAAAGACACCAGAATTAATGGGATAGAAAGCTCACAAAAAGATAGGAGAGTATGTCCAAGTGAAATAGGAATCGATGTGAAAGATGAGGTGAGTAAAGGATTAAAAGTATTATATATGAATGCGCAAAGTATAAGAGTAAAGTGGATGAGCTTGAGGTTCAGTTAGAGATTGCTAGATATGACATTGTGGGGATTACAGAGACGTGGTTGCAGGAGGATCGGGACTGGGGACTGAATATTCAGGGTTACATGTCCTATAGAAAGGACAGGCAGGTGGGCAGAGGCGGTGGGGTAGCTCTGTTAGTGAGGGATGAAATTCAGTCCCTTGCGAGGGGTGACATAGGGACTGATGATGTAGAGTTGCTGTGGATAGAATTGAGGAATTGCAAAGGTAAGAAGACACTAATGGAAGTTATCTACAGGCCCCCAAACAGTAGCCTGGATATAGGGTGCAAGTTGCAACAGGAGTTAAAATTGGCATGCAACAAAGGTAATGCCATTGTGGTTATGGGAGATTTCAATATGCAGATAAACTGGGAAAAATCAGGTTGGTTCTGGACCCCAAGAAAGGGAGTTTGTAGAGTGCCTCCGAGATGGATTCTTAGAGCGGCTTGTACTGGAGCCTACCAGAGAGAAGGTAATTCTAGATTTAGTGTTGTTCAATGAACCAGATTTAATAAGGGAACTCAAGGTAAAGGAACCGCTAGGAGGTAGTGATCATAATATGATGTTTTAATCTGCAATTTGAGAGGGAGAAGGTAAAATCAGAAGTGTCAGTGTTGCAGGGGAATATGAAGGCATGAGAAAGGAACTGGCCAAGGTTGACTGGAAAAGGATCCTAGCAGGAATGACGGTGGAAAGCAATGGCAGGAATTTCTGGGCATAATCCAGAAGATGCAGGATCATTTCATTCCAAAGAGGAAGAAAGATTCTAATGGGAGTAAGAGGCAACCGTGGCTGACAAGGGAATTTTGAGATGGAATAAAACTAAAAGAAAAGATGTATAACATAGCAAAGCGTAGCGGGAAGCCAGAGGATTGGAAAACTATCAAAGGACAACAGAAGGTAACAAAAAGGGCAATACGGGGTGAAAAGATGAAGTACGAGGGTAAGCTGACCCAGAATATAAAGAAGGATAGTAAAAGCTTCTTTTATGTAAGATAAAAAGATTAGTAAAGACAAATGTGGGTCCCTTGAAGGCAGAAACAGGTGAAATTATTATGGGAACAAGGAAATGGCAGAAGAGTTAAACAGGTACTTTGGTTCTGTCTTCACTAAGGAAGGCACAAACAGTCTCCCAGGTGTACTAGATGACAGAGGATCTAGGGAGACAGATGAACTGAAACAAATTTGATTTGGCGCGAAATAGTATTGGGTAGATTAATGGGACTGAAGGCTGATAAATCCCCAGGGCCTGATGGTCTGCATCGCAGGGTACTCAAGGAGGTGGTTCCAGAAATCGTGGATGCATTGGTGATCATTTTCCAATGTTCTATAGATTCAGGATCAGTTCATGTGGAGGGTAGCTAATGTTATTCCACTTTTCAAGAAAGTAGCGAGAGAGAAAACGAGAGAAAACCAGTTAGCCTGACATCGGTGGTGGGGAAGATGCTGGAGTCAATTATTAAAGAAGTAATAACGGCGCATTTGGATAGCAGTGAAAGGATTGGTCTAAGTCAGCATGGATTTATGAAGGGGAAATCCTGCTTGACTAATCCAGAATTTTTTGAGGATGTGACAAGTGAAATGGATGAAGGAGAGCCAGTGGATGTAGTGTATCTGGACTTTCAGAATGCCTTTGAAAAGGTCCCACTCAGGAGATTAGTGGGCAAAATTAGGGCACATATTATTGGGAGTAGGGTATTGACATAAATAGAGAATTGGTTGGCAGACAGGAAACAAAGAGTAGGAATAAACAGGTCCCTGTCAGGATGGCAAGCAGTGGCGAGTGGAGAACTCATTGCTCGGTGCTGGGGCCGCAACTGTTTACAATATATATTAATGATTTAGATGATGGAATTAAAAGTAACACTTGCAAATTTGCAGATGACACAATGCTGGGTGGCAGTGTGAACTGCGAAGAGGATGCTATGAGGCTGCAGGGTGACTTGAACAGGTTGGGTGAGTGGACAGATGCATGGCAGATGCAGTATAATGTAGATAAATGTGAGGTTATCCATTTTGGCGGCAAGAACAAGAAGGCAGATTATTATCTCAATGGTGTCAGATAAGGAAAAAGGGAAGCGCAACGAGTCCTGGGTGACCTTGTACACCAGTCACTGAAAGTAAACATGCAGGTACAGGCAGTGAAGAAAGCTAATGGCATGTTGGCCTTCATAACGAGAGGATTTGAGTATCGGAGTGAAGAGGTCCTTCTGCGGTTGTGCAGGGCCCTGGTGAGACCACATCTGGAGTATTGTGTGCAGTTTTGGTCTCCTAATTTGAGGAAAGACATCCTTGCTATTGAGGCAGTGTAGCGTAGGTTAACGAGGTTAATTCCCGGGATGGCGGGACTGTCATATGTGGAACGATTGGAAAGACTGGGCTTGTATTCACTGGAATTTAGAAGGATGAGAGGGGATCTTATAGAAACATATAAAATTATAAAAGGACGAGACAAGCTAGATGCAGGAAAAAAGTTCCCAGTGTTGGGGGAGTCCAGAACCAGGGGACACAGTCTAAGAATCAAGGGGAAGCCATTTAAAACTGGGTTGAGAAGAAACTTTTTCATCCAGAGTTGTGAATTTGTGGAATTCTCTGCCACAGAAGGCAGTGGAGGCCAATTCACTGGATGAATTTAAAAGAGAGTGAGATAGAGCTCTAGGGGCTAGTGGAATCAAGGGATATGGGGAGAAGGCAGGCACGGGTTACTGATAGTGGATGATCAGCCATGATCACAATGAATGGCGGTACTGGTTTGAAAGGCCAAATGGCCTCCTCCTGCACCTATTTTCTATGTTTCTGTGAAAGTGGCATCTCAGGTAGTTAGGAATGCGCTGCTGGAGGAGGTAATTGTGGCAGGCACTATTGTATGGTTTAAGAAACATTTAGACAGGTACATGGATAGGACAGGTTTAGAGGGATAAGGACCAAATGCAGGGAGGAGGAACTAGCACAGATGGGGCATGTTGGTTGGTGTGGGCAAGTTGGGCTGAAGGGCCTGTTTCCGTGCTGTATAGAAACCAGACTCTATGACTCTATGACTCTAGCTTAACAGACTTTACCGCAATAGCATTTGCAATAAGATAGATGCGTTGACAGCACAGATAGCAACACAAGTATGATCTAATAGCTATTATGCAGACATGGTTGCTAGGTGACTAAGACTGGGTGCTCAATATTTCTGGTTATATGATATTTCACAAGAACTGGCCAAAAGGGAAAGGCAATCGGGGATAGTGTTGTTAATCAAAAGTAATATCAGAGCAGAGATAGACACAAAGTGCTGGCATAACTCTGGCGGGTCAGGCAGCATCTCTGCGGGAAAAAGATGGGTGACATTTAGGGTCAGGACCCTTCTTCAGACTGAAAGTAGGGAGTTGGGGGGGGGATGGGAGGTGCGAGAAGCTGGAAGTGGGAAGAAACCATGACCAATCAGGGCTAGCCACAATGTGGGGGAAGGAACTACAGATGCTGGTTTACACCAAAGGTAGACACAAAATGCTGGAGTAACTCAGCGGGACAGGCAGCATCTCTGGAGAGAAGGAATGGGTGACGTTTCGGGTCGAGGGCCCTCTTTGTCTGAAGAAAGGTTTGAACCCGAAACGTCATCCGTTCCTTCTCTCCAGAGATGCTGCCTGTTCCACTGAGTCACTACAGCATTTTGTGTCTATCTTAGGTGCGAGCCACAAATAACTTCAGGCAGGGCGGTAGGTTAGACGTATATGTTTGTAGGTTAGTTGGCTTCCATAAAATTGTAAATAGTCCCTCGTGTGTAGGATAGTGCTAGTGTACGGGGTGGTCGCTGGTCGGTACAGACTTGGTGGGCCGAACCATCTGTTTCCACCCTGTATCCCTAATGTCTCTTCCTCCACAGATCTCTGGGAAAGAATTCCAGTCACCTCCGTCTGAAATGAAATCCCTCACCATCTCCTCCTGAAAGGTCATCCCTGTGATCTGAGACCATCTCCTGGAGCCCTGGAACCATCCCCTCAGCATCTAATGCACCAACAGTAAGGCATCGCTCACCCTGAAGAACTCCTTGGTTGAGCCGGCATCCAGGGTTCCGTAGGCGATCTCGGTCTGCTTGGCCAGGTCCTCGGCACTCTCGATGGGTGACACCATCCGCTCCACGGTCAAGAAGGCAGCCAGGTTGGCTGTGTACGAGGAGATGATGATCAAGGTGAAGAACCACCAGACTCCACCAACAATACGGCCTGACAGGGACCTGAACACAAAGAGGACATGGGGTTGTGGAGCGACAGGAAGCAGAAGCATTAGGCAGAGTCCTCGCCTGGCGACGTGTGTGGGGCAGCAGAGGTCCAAACCTGAACAAACAGCGGCAAGACCAAGCACAGAGTGAAGCCAGAGTGGACCCGCCATCACAGCAATTCCCAGAGGCACACAGTGGTCTCCCCACAACATCACTGTGACATGAGATGTGGGCTGGAGGCAGGGAGTCACGCACTGCATAAAGTGCTGCACACTGTCGATGCCCTGCGCAGCCAGTGCTGTACACTACTCACACATGGTGCCAGTGCTGTACACTACCCACACATGGTGCCAGTGCTGTACACTACTCACACATGGTGCCAGTGCTGTACACTGCACGCACTGTGCCCCAGTGTGCTGAACACTGCTCATACACTGTGCCCCAGTGTGCTGAACACTGCTCACATACTGTGCCCCAGTGTTGTACACTGCTCACACACTGTGCCCCAGTGTTGTACACTGCTCACACACTGCACACACATTGCAGCACATTGCTCACACACTGTGCCAGTGCTCTACACTGCTCACACACTGTGCCCCAGTGCTGTTCACTGCTCACACACTGTGCCAGTGTTGTACACTGCTCACACACTGTACCCCAGTGCTGTACACTGCTCAGACTGCACAAACATTGACGTACACAGCTCACACACTGTGCCAGTGTTGTACACTGCTCACACACTGCGCCCCAGTGCTGTACACTGCTCACACACTGCACACACAGTGTTGTACACTGTTCACAAACCCAGACGAAACTGGAGCACCTGGAAGAAACCCGCGCGACCACGGGAGAACGTACAACTCTGTGCAGAGAGCACCCGTAGTCAGGATTGAACCCAGGTCTCTGGCACTGTGAGGTTGCAACTCTACTGCTGCACAGTTGTGTGTGACCTGCACTACACAGTGCATGACCCATAATATACAGTGCGTGACCAAGTGCTTTGTATACTTTGTGCACTTTATGTACCGGTTGGTGTACAAGAGGTTTTACAATGCAGAGTCATTATACAGTCACAGAGTGATACAATCAATCACAATCACTCCATGACTCTATGACTTCCATTGACTGCAGCAAGTTCCTCTGTGTTTCTCCTCGAGAAGATAAACTAGTTATCTGCTCCCATTCACACTATCTATTTAACATGCATAAATTGGTTGCTGCTTTGCCTAGACTGCAGCATTTCATTATAACTTGCCTCACACTGAAGAGAACGTGATAATCACTGAAACAGACCTAGGCTCATAAAATCATAGAGTGATACAGTGTGGAAACTGGCCCTTTGGCCCAACTTGCCCACACCGGCCAACATGTCCCAGCTACACTATAAGCCTGACACCGGTAGTGGGGAAGATGCTTGAGTCGATTGTTAAAGATGTTATAGCAGCGCATTTGGAAAGCGGTGACAGGATCGGTCAAACTCAGCCTGGATTTATGAAGGGGAAATCATGTTTGACCAATCTTCTGGAATTTTTTGAGGATGTAACACGTAGAATGGATAAGGGCGAGCCAGTGGATGTGGTGTATCTGGACTTTCAAAAAGCCTTTGACAAGGTCCCACACAAGAGATTAGTGTGCAAAATTAGAGCACATGGTATTGGGGGTAGGGCATTGACATGGATAGAGAACTGGTTGGCAGACAGGAGCAAAGAGTAGGAATTAACGGGTCCTTTTCAGAATGGCAGGCAGTGACTAGTGGGGAATAGAGTCCCAGCCTACTCAACTTCCCCCTGTAGCTCAGACCCTCTAGTCCTGGCAACAACCTCGTAAATCTTCTCTGCACCCTTTCCAGCTTGACAACATCTTTCCTATAACACGGTGCCCAGAACTGAACACAAAGCTCTAAATGTGGCCTCACCAATGTCTTATACAACTGCCATATGACCTCCCAACTTCTATACTCAATACTCTGACTGATGAAGGCCAATGTGCCAAACGTCTTTTTGACCACCCGATCTACCTGCGACTCCACCTTCAGGGAACCATGCACTTGCACTCCTAGATCCCTCTGATCAACAACACTCCCCAGAGCCCTACCATGTGTGAGTCCTGCCCATGTTAGACTTCCCAAAAATGCAACACCTCACATTTCTCTGTATTAAATTCCATCGACCATTCCTCAGCCCACCTGGCCAATCGATCAAGATCCTGCTGCAATTTTTCACAACCATCTTCACTATCTGCAAAACCACCCACTTTTGCATCATCTGCAAACTTGCTAATCTTGCTGTGTGTGTGTTCTCATCCAAATCATTGATATAGATGACAAATGGTAACGGGCCCAGCACCGAACCCTGAGGCACACCACTAGTCACAGGTTTCAAAACCTCACCTATCCATTTTCCCCAGAGATGATCCTGACCTGTTATCATATCATATCATATCATATCATATATATACAGCCGGAAACAGGCCTTTTCGGCCCTCCAAGTCCGTGCCGCCCAGCGATCCCCGCACATTAACACTATCCTACACCCACTAGGGACAATTTTTACATTTACCCAGCCAATTAACCTACATACCTGTACGTCTGTTGAGTGACTCCTTTGACAGAAAGGCTAGACTGGACAAGATGGCAGATTGTGTGCTCTGATAATCCAGTAGTTTCATCAATAAAATGAGTTTTTCACTCCAGATTTATTTCAATGACTTAAATTTAAACTCCTGAGTGCAATGGTAGGTTTTGAACTCACGTTTCAGGATCAATAGTCCAGGTATCTGGATGCAATTCCAATAACCTAATCATTATGCCACCATTGGCTCATATGTTTCAGTACAAGTGCTGGTACATATACCGATGTGGTTTGATATACTCCAGAGTGACAAACAATTGTCTTACACGTGGTGTATGTGCCAGTGTGCTCTGTGACAAGTGGCGAGCTTCATATGACCTACCACGCCCCCTGGTGTGTAAACAGATGTCATGGTCAGTAACCCTCCGCATGTGAGCACGTCTCTCATCCGCTTTGCTGCAGTTCAGAGGGCATGAGCCAACGTCGTACACACTTTACTGTACCATCCATAAACACGGCTTGTACACGTGGAATACTCCACAGGACACAGGGGGGAGATGTATAAGCTTTATCCTCACAGGATGCGATTAGAAGCCTTCCACGCTGTACTCCACTGTCCATATGGATCTGTACCTTGTACTATAGTATAGTGCACTCCTCTGTATATATAGAGGTGTACCATATAGTATAGTATACTCCACTGTATATATATAGAGATGCACCATATAGTATACTCCACTGTATATATATAGAGATGCACCATATATACTGTATATTGAGAACTGTACCTTATCATACAGTACAGTCCAGAGTACACAGACAAGTGTACCTTATAGGTTAGTATAGAATACTCCACCGTACCATATTGTACCAAGGTGTAGCATATTGTACAGTATACTCCAGTCAATAGAGCTGTGCCATATCGTATAGTTTGTCCACCGTTTATATAGAGCTGTATCTTATATAATATAGTCCACCATATAGAGGAGTACCATATCGTACAGTATAGTATACTCCACTGTATATAGAGCGATGTACCATATCGTACAGTATAGTATACTCCACTGTATATAGAGCGACGTACCATATCGTACAGTATAGTATACTCCACTGTATATAGAGCAATGTACCATATTGTACAGTATAGTATACTCCACTGTATATAGAGCACTGTGCCATATTGTATCGTTTAGTATACTCCACTGTATATAGAGCAATGTACCATATTGTACAGTATAATATACTCCACTGTATATAGAGCACTGTACCATATTGTATCGTATAGTATACTTCACCGTACATAGAGAGGTATACCTTATCATATAATTGAGCTCACAGGATGTGGCAAGGTGCCTCAGTCCTTTACTATACTGGAAGGTCATAAAGAATGGTCTGATATTGTGAAGCCACTCAGTACACGAACAACTGACTGGTATTTCCAGTACAAGATACATAGCAGGTGTACACCACTGTAGGTAAAAAGCATTTGCTTTAGTATACTCTCCCATATCAAATAAGTCTATTATATACTTTTGTATATTCCAGAAAACATAAATGGGTTTCTTGTACACCCTGTACTCCCCACAAGGCAAATTAAATGCTTTAGTATATTCCAAGAATCATAAATCACTGCCTTCCGCACACTGCTCCATAGGTAGCGACAGTCCCACACACATTGCAACCATCACCGTTACATAAGCAGGATTTGTATACACATCAGTGTACAAGGAACATCTGTGAGAGGCATCTATATTTAAATGTACCTTATTGGGCATGTTGTATGTTGCAGAATATTCCAGAGAGCGTAAACAATTGCTTCAGAATAATACACTGCGCATCAGTGAGCATTTACATATTTCAGTGAAGTTCATGGTAAACAGGACAGCAAATAAAGAAATAGAGCATGTTCAGTGAAGCCCTTTGTAGTGGAAAGCAATGCCTGGCCAACCCTGCCTCTGTACATTACACATGAGGGTAAAGCCGCTCGCTCCTCTGTGCAGAGAGCAGTGCTGAAAGGGTTAAGGTCTGTTACCGTGGGCACAGGATTGAATTTCAAATGGGCAGCAAACAAACAGCAGCCTGGGATTCTGCGCATTTCTTGCTCCATCACACCGTGAATCATGTTCTCATTATACGCTCACAATGCAACACAGTGAAGGGAGGTCATCTGTAGACCACACCACACGCCACAGTGAAGAGATGTCATCTGTAGACCAGGCCCCACACGCCACAGTGAAGGGAGGGCATCTGTAGACCAGGCCCCACGCCACAGTGAAGGGATGTCATCTGTAGACCAGGCCCCACACGCCACAGTGAAGAGATGTCATCTGTAGACCACGCCACTCTTCACGGTGAAGGGATGGCATCTGTAGACCACGCCGCACTTCCCCATGTTTCTGTGACACAGGCGATCAGTTCAGTCCAGAGAGCTCATGCCAACTGACTGAATGATTCCCACTCCCACTGATGTGTTTCGCAAACCATTCTCCCCAAACTCCCACAGATTTAACCGTTAATTAACACTGAGTACATCCTCGGCATATAAATGAATGCATGCTTGGCTTTAGTCAGCTCTGGTCATGCCCAACAATTACAGACAATGACATCCGTTTCCTCTGCTCCTTCCTGTGTGATTGGATGAGATTGATTCCCGACCTGTCACTTTCTGTGAGGGAGTGTGGCACACTTTGTGCCAGGCCAGATTGCAGCACATCAGCCAGAGACAGGCTGGAGTAGCATCCTTCATCACAGGCGGTGAACTCCTCCAGTCCACCAGGCCTTCCCCCACCTCTGGGCCCCACTGGCTTCCATAAACTATTAGTTACTGGCGTCTGTATAGAGTTATCGAGTCACAGAGTATTACAGGAAATGTCCTTCGGCCCAACTGGCCAACGTGCCCCATCTACACTATTCCCACCTGCCTGCGTTTGGCCCATATCCCTCTAAACCTATCCTATCCACGTACGCCCAACTGTTTCTTAAACGTTGGGATAGTCCCTGCCTCAACTACTTTCTCCGGCAGCTCGTTCCATACACCCACCACCCTTTGTGTGAAAAAGTTCACGCATCCAAACCTCAGTGAAGATTGACATTTAATATCTGCCTCCCTCAGTAATAACAGACTGCAGCACCTCTCAGCTCACACACAGATCAATCGTACAACCAATGCTCTGTGGATAGTGATCAGTACTCTTTGATATTGATCAGGGTATGCAAGGTTGAACAAGGAACCTCATCTCTCTGTATGCCAGCCTTTAGGAAAAGCTCACTGCATAACCAATCCACAGGTTATCTTGAAACAGAGAGCATTGTCTTAGGGTCGTTAGATTCACACTGTAGCATTTTTGTACCAATTTCTTACGAATAAATATCACGGCAACTTGTTCTGGACCAGTCACATGGAGTCATGGCCAAGAAGGCACACCATCGCCTCTACTTGCTTAGAAGTCTTAATGAAGTTCAGCATGTCCCCAACAACATTCACCAACTTCTACAGATGAGCCGCAGAAATTATTTTATCAGGATGCATCACACGGTGGTTTGGCAACCGTCCCATCTGAGACTGCAAGAAATAGCAGAGAGTTGTGGAAGTAACCCAGACCATCACCACAGACCAACCTCCCTTCCATTGACTCCTTCTACACTTCACTCTGCCTCGGCAAGGCCAGCAGCATTATCAAGGACCAGTCTCCCTTCTCCCCTCTCCCATCAGACAAGAGGTACAGAAATGTGAAAATGCACATCACCAGATTCAGGGACAGTTTCTTGCCGGATGTAATCAGGCAACTGAACCATCCTACCAACAACCAGAGAGCAGAGAGGTCCTGACCTCCCATCTACCTCATTGAAAACCTTTGAACTATCTTAATCAGAATTCATCTTGCACTAAATGTTGTACCATTTATCTGTACACTGCGGACAGCTTGATTGTAACCATGTATAGTCTTTTCTTTGCCTGGAGAGCACACAACACAAAGCTTTTTCACATGAGAATAATAAGCTAAATTAAACCGAACCCTTTGAAGCACAAGGGGTTAATTGTAACATTTGGCACATTGCACGGTAGAAAGGCCAGTGAATGACAGGTTGGGACAGGAGGCATTGGTCATTAGAGATGTTGCCATTGTGTACGCTGCACCACCCAGCTCTGTGAGCCAGGAGCCAGCGCTCTCTTCAGTAGTAACGGAGTAATTGGTTCCCATAAATCAGAGCTGAAGGCCTTTGAGGCTGATCTGCTGTAGTCCACCGATCATCAGCAGAAATATTACCAGCCTCCTGGGAACATCAGCCATGATCACAATGAATGGCGTGCTGGCTCGAAAGGCCTGAATGGCCTCCTCCTACACCTATTTACTATGTGTCCAATATAAAACCATCAACACAGAACGTTCAACAGTACAGTAGAAACAAGGAACTGCAGATGCTGGTTTACAAAAGAAGACACAGAGTGCTGGAGTAACTCAGTGGGCCAGGCAGCATCTCTGGAGTGTGCAGAAGGGTCCTGACCTGCAACATCAACTATCCACATTCTCCAGGGATGCTGCCTGGCCTGTTGAGTTGCCCCAGCACTTTGTATCTTCTTTTGTAGAACAGTACAGCACAAGAACAGGCCCTTCGGCCCACTCTGGCCATGCTGACCAAGTTCGCATATTGGGCTAGTCCCATTTTCCTGCATCTGACCAGCAGCCCACTAAACCCTTCTCACACATGCTTCTGTCTACAAAGCGCGTAACTGTACCCACTTCTCCAGCTGGCAGCTCATTTGCTCTGGGTGAAAAAGTTGCCCTGAGGTCCCTCTTAAATCTCTCGCCTCTCAGCTTAAATCTGTGCCCTCTCATTTTAGAATCCTCTATCCTGGGAAAAAAGACTGTGAGGGTCCACTTTATCTATGTCCCAAATGGTCTTGTACACCTCAATAAGGTCACCCCTCAGCTTCCTACGCTCCAGAGAACAAAAGTCCCATCCTTGCCATCCTCTCCCTGTAACTCAAGCCCACAAGCCCAGGGAACATCTTGGTCAATCTCTTCTGCACTCTTTCCAACTTGATGCCATCCTTCCTGCAGCTGGGTGGCCAAACCTGCACACACTATCCAAGTGTGGTCTCACCAACGACCTGTACAGCTGCATCTTGATGACCCATCATAGTGTGTGTGTGTGTGTGTGTGTGTGTGTGTGTGTGTGTGTGTGTGCGGGAATCACACCAGGTAAACCACCAGGTAAACCACCAGGTACCCAGGTCCCTGACAGTCGAGCCTTCACTGGAAACTGTGTACACATTGACCGTGTGCGACACCAGATTTCAGCCGTGTCCGCGCACGGATCAATGGGGCAGCTCAGAGCAGGTCCACGATGGAGGTGCAGCCTGCCACACGGTTACTGAGTTCATCATCCCCGTACGGTCCCCTGAGCATGGAGGCGGGTGTGCTCCATGTTAGGACAGAGTATCCATGGTGCCTTACATCATGGCCACATGACAGATGAGGGAGAGGTCATAAGTCATAGGACCAAAATTAACCCATTGGACACATCAAGTATACTCTGCCATTTAATTATGGACCGATCTATCTTTCCCTCTCAACCCCATGCTCCTCGTAATCTTTGGCACCTATACTAATCAAGAACCTGTCAATCTCCACCTTAAAAATACCCAATCACCTCCTCCGCCGCCTGTGGCAATGAATTCATAGATTCACCACCCTCTGGTTAAAGAGATTCCTCCTCGTTTCCATTCTAAAGGTACGTCTTTTTATTCTGAGGCTGTGCCCTCTGGTCCTAAACTCTCCCACTAGTGGAAACATCCTCTCCACATCCACTCTATCCAGGCTTCGAGTGGCAACACTTCACAAGCTGGAGTGACTCAGTGGGACAGGCAGCATCTCTGGAGAGAAGGAATGGGTGATGTTTCGGGTCGAGACCCTTCTTCAGTCCGAAGGGACCCATTCCTTCGTCGCCCATTCCTTCTCTCCAGAGATGCTGCCTGTTCCATTGAGTTACCCCAGCTCTTTGTGTCTTCAAATCTTCGGTTTAAACCAACATCTGCAGTTCCTTCTTACACAGTTCACAAGGGTATCTCTCTGTGCAAACATGGTGCCAATGGGTTCCACCAACACAGGCAGAGATCGCCAGGTTCTGATGTAAATAAAACAATGAACAACTGCCTTGTGCAACCCTCTGATATAACCAGTGAACATTAGACGCTGACTCACGTAAAACACCAATGATCCAGTCCGCCCCATCTGCACTCCCCCCTCCCTCACTCCCACATTAAGGAGAGGGTTCCCCTCGTCTCCCCCCTCCAACTGTTCAACATTGCCCCCACATTACTCCTACATCTCCCACAGCACTTCACCGTCACACTGGGTGGGCCAAATGGCTTAAATCTGCACTTGTGTCTTCTGGACATGATCATCTCTCCTGTGCAGGCTGTCTCGTGGGTCCCTGCTCCCCCACCTCCAACACTCTTCACACTTGACACTGATCCTTTCGACTATTCTCTCCACCACCCAGCCTCCCCCCGACCAGCCCCTCCCAGGTGAACAGCCCCCCCCCTTGTACTTGCTCCAGAGTTGCCTCCACTGCTCTGGAGATCACAGAGCAGATTGGGTGACATCCGTACAGAGGGCCTTGGACAGTCCACACTGGCTCACTTTAATTCACAGTCTCACTCCGCTCCTGGTCTTTGGCCTCTTGCACCTTCTCCAATGTAAGCGATACGTTAGAAGAACAGCACCCAGTGTCCTGACTAGGCATCTTTAGACTTTAGAGATACAACATGGACACAGGCCATTCAGCCCACTGGGCCCATGCCGACCAGCGATCCCCATACACGAACACTATCCTACACACTGGGGACCATTTTTACATTTTTTTAACCGAAACCAATTAACCGACAAACCTGCACATCTTTGGAGTGTGGGAGGAAACCGGAGCACCCGGAGAAAACCCACGTGGTCACGGGGAGAACGTTCAAACTCCATACAGACAACACCCATAGTCAGGATCGAACCCGGGTTTCTGGCGTTGTAAGGCAGCACTCAGCTGCTGAGCCACCGTGCTGCCCTACGACAGTCCAGCACCAACTAAACTGAAGAAAGGTCCTGACACAAAACATCACCTATCCATGTTCTTCAGGGATGCTGCCTGACCCGCTGAGTTGATCCAGCACTTTGTGCCTTTTTGTTTTGTTTGTAAACTGGCATCTTCAGTTCCTTGTTTCTTCCAACTAACACACACTGTGCTGTTCCCATGGACACTGGTGTCCTGACCATGGATTCTCCCCATATGTAGAAATAAGGAATTGCACATGCTGGTTCATATACAAATGGACACAAAGTACTGGAGTAACTCAGTGGGTCGGGCTGCATCTCTGGAGAACATGAATAGAGAGATGATGCCTGACCTGCTGAGTTACTTCAGGACTTGGTGTCCATTTACGCCCCATTATTGTCCAGTTCCTCTTGCCTCCATCCATCTCCTCGCCTCTCTCCCTCTCCCTCCCTCATTACTGGTTTAAAACATGCTCCAGACGCCATGAAAGACCGTCAAACGTAAACGTCGCCCTGTCGCTCTCTGCCGTCACTCTCGACTTGACAGAGTTTGGCGTTCAAGGTCTTTGGGCTTCTCTTGCTGTTAAAACGATGAACGGTTAAAGGAAGACTTGCATTCAGATGGCGCCTTGCACAATGCCAGGAGGTCCAGGTGCTGTGTGCAGCAGCTGCACTGGTCCTTTGGAAGAGGAATCTCACTGCAATGTAGGAATGGCAAGGTTTAGTGTGAGGCAGGGTGAGGAGATAGTTACATACATCACAACACGCTCGTCTGTGTACACGTATGGAACGGTTGGCATTAGTACATGGTTCACACGACGGTTTGGTGTACGCCCAGTACATACAACATTGAATGGTTCACGTGTTCTTTGGTACGACAACAACGACATTTCCAACGAGGCCCAGTGCCCCTGGTCCATGCGGGAACATGGCCACACACAACGCACTGAGCACCATGCGTGGGGTGACCAGCAACACTCCCCGGGAGACTGGTGGAGAGAGGGGTGGGCTGTAAATGAGAAGGGTTTAGTATATTCTTCAGTACAAATAGTTAACGTAAGCTTCAGTAAACCACCGATGAACAAGTGGCTGCAGGTAGACAGTGGAAACACGCATCCGCAGATGCTGATTTACAAAGTATAAACACATATGACTGGCAATGTGCATCATTGTGTAACCGTGGCTTGCAGCACTTAGCGTGTTGACTCCGTGTACCGTGAACCTTTGGATTCAGTAGTCCGCACACTGGATAAAAGTGAACAGAAAACTGCAGGCAGCATCTCAGTGTGATGGTAGACACAAAATACTGGAGTAACTCAGCGGGATAGACCTACTGCATCTCAGAGTATCAATGTGATGGGCTTACTGCATCACAGAGTAACAATGTGATGGGCTTACTGCATCACAGAGTAACAATGTGATGGGCTTACTGCATCACAGAGTAACAATGTGATGGGCTTACTGCATCTCAGAGTAACAATGTGATGGGCTTACTGCATCTCAGAGTAACAATGTGATGGGCTTACTGCATCTCAGAGTATCAATGTGATGGGCTTACTGCATCTCAGAGTAAGAATGGCATGTTTCACTTTAAACAACAAGACAGAGTCAGAGCAACTTCCAGAATCCAAAACGCTGATTCAATGGTGTGACCCATGTTTCACAGTAAACGTGACACAGGAAGTTCTAGTCCAGAATGAAGTGTGATGATTGCAGTAAGTACTGCAAGATAAGAGACTGCTCAAAGTGGCCATTGATGGGATACACAACTGTGAATAATCAGCTGTATATTCACCACGGCAACACCACAGAGACATCCTGGTGCCTGAACCTGTATCCAACACTCTTTGATAGGTTTGATACACCCCTCTGTACATCCAAATGTAGGGAGATTTGGCTGAACGGTGTCAGCGTACATAGGGTTTAGAATACTGCTCAAACAAAGTGCAACGTGACTCTCCCACGCACCTTTCTGACGTGTCTCACAAGCTTTAACACACGTGCTCGAACATAAAGCAGTGCAAGATACCTACAGCTCAGCACTTCCAAACGACATGTTTGCAGATAGAGTCATAGAGCAATATATAAATAAGATAAATAAAACAGTGAGAAGTCGTGGACAAATCCCCTTCCAGGTAACACAACGAGAGCCCAGGGTTGGTGGGGAGAGAGGAGGGAGCGGGGACCGAGCCTGGATATATTCACAGAGTGTTTCACACAACCCGTGATACTGGCAGCGGGGCTGCTGCACAGTGTCAGTACTTCACACTGTGTATATCCCTGTGTACATCCCTCCATGTACACTACAGTATTCAGCAGGCTGCATTATAAGGAACTGCAGATGCTGGTTTACAAAAGGACACACAGTGCCGGAGTAACTAACTTGTGTCCTGGCTGATACATAAACCACAAACAATGCCTTGGTTCACGCCAGCGTGAACAAAAGGCCAAGGAAGAGCTTCAACACATTTATTTGCATTTGTACACATCCGTTGTGCTGAGGCAAGTAAGAACGTCGTTGTTCTGTTTTGATTCATATGGCAATAAATACATTAGCTCTTGCCTCCTGACACATGGCAGTGAATATCAGAGGTCAACGAGTCTGCTGTAGAGGTATGGAGAACTATGAGAGGTGTGGAGAGAGGGTCTGGTCGGCACTGTAATGAGGCTCAGTAAAACTCTGATATCTGTATTTGGTAAACAACATGCATCATAGTTGCCAGATACGCTATCGTACGTAAAATAGCAACTGCTGAACGACAACAGAGGATTCTGCTCAGGTGTGAGACTACAAATGGCGGCTTCAACACGCCTCCTCTGTAACACGCCTAACCAGCGTGAACAATAGGATCCATGTACACGCTGATATTAATGCCGCGGCAGCTCGCTGTATACTTTGCAGCAGCACATTCAGCTGTCTGGAACAGACTCACATTCCCACATTAAATTGCAAATGAGAGGCTTTGTGCATTCTTCGTCATGTACATAAGTACATTGACAGGTATTTGTACAACCTAATTACATGAAGAATTAAACAATAGGCTGCCGTATACTAATTAGTACGTAACCCACTGAATAATATTGTAGCACAGCATAAGAAACCACCATCACACTGCACAAAGCTTTTAAATAAACATCAGGACTGTCATCAGTGAACTAATATACACACTAAAGCATTGGGTACAGAACTGTGGTTTGGGGATACTCCCCAATGTGAAACTAGGAAATAAATATTTCAACACGTCACGTTTATAAAGTGAGAGAAGGCGATGGCAAACTGCACCGCAATCTGGAAGAGTATGTGAAGGTGCTGTACATTCCTCCATATTACAAACAGCAAGTGCTACCAAGTCAAAGGAAGTCGAGGCACAGGGACATTTGTCCCATCGAGCCTTTTCTGACTCCCAGTCCAGCCCCATTGCAGCAACTTCCACACGGTCCAGAAACTACTTGTTCACAACTGTGGACGCACTCAATCAGTGTAAGCCCACACATGGTTAAAAAGTGACCAATTTCCCCCTCTCTCTCTCCCACACACACACACACACACATTTAACATAGAGGTTTATCACATTGCTCTGTACTGAAGGCAGTGAACAAATGATTTCACTTAAACCCTGTAGTTAGTTCACTCATTGGCATTTGTACACTCGGTATGTCAGACACTGAATTTAATGTATTTACATGCTTAAAACTACATATGACAATTTGGCACTCCTCTTCAAACAAAGTTGGCAATACTCTCAGTATTTAGCAGTGATTTTCACGCTTCAGTATCCCCCTCTGCACAAAATTGTGAATACTATTAGTTAAATGCTCTTCAGTAGAGGCAACAATACATGGCGAAGGTATTTATTCACAAAATGCTGGAGTAACTCAGCAGGTCAGGCAGCATCTCGGGAGAGAAGGAATGGGTGACGTTTCGGGTCGAGACCCTTCTTCAGACTGAAGAAAGGTCTCGACCCGAAACGTCACCCATTCCTTCTCTCCCGAGATGCTGCCTGACCTGCTGAGTTACTCCAGCATTTTGTGAATAAATACCTTCGGTTTGTACCAGCATCTGCAGTTATTTTCTTATACAACAATACATGGCAGTCAGTCTACTGTGTAGGAGGAAACTGCAGGGGCTGGTTTGCTCCGAAGATAGACATCAAATGCTGGAGCAACTCAGGGGATCAGGCAGCATCATGATGCTACCTGTCCTGCTGAGTTACTTTAGCAGTCAGTAAACTGATGGATACATGTGCGATGGCCTGTACTGGATCTACAGTCCAGGGACAATGCGTTTTGAACATACTTTCAAAGCAAAGATAATAAACTAATAATAGTCATCGGTGTACTAAACAGCGATAGTTGAGGCATAACACTGCCAGCTAAGCTCTGGTGAACTTATAACAGCAAATAGCTGGGTCTTCAATAATTCTGTTGGCAAGCAGACAACTACTTATATTCCCAGGATTGTAATCCATTGGATGGGAATATTTAGTACACTGTTCAGTGTAGAAACATTGAACGACAGGTATGCTCCTAAATGTACAGACAATGAGTAAACTGTTCAGTACACATAAAACTATAAATTAATGTTTTAGCACCTTGAAGAGATAGGATTTGGAATATACCAGGACAGAATAGCCATTTTAACCTGAAACGTCACCCATCCTTTCACCCAGAGCTGCTGCCTGGGCCGCTGGGTTACCTCAGCACATTCTATAATGTGGGCAAGAGGCTTCACTGCATTTCCCAGTCAGAGCATCTGTGAGGATCAATGTGGACTTCCCAGCAAATCCCATGACCGGTGACCTCTGCCATACTCCTCCGTGTCTGACACATACATGTACAGGAACACGGCACAGGTTAAACCTGTATCACAGTATGAGGTTGTGCCGTGTAACACTGGTACAAATGAAGGATAATGGACTCCATGTATAAACCACGTGGGTGAGGTGTGTTAGCACCCTGCATGTGACAGGCAACAGGCACTTTAGTTCATTGATGCATTACACAGTGAGTGATAGCCTGAGAATGTAAACAACCTGCATTGACCCCCGATACAGGGAAGGGCAGAAAGGAGCACTAGCTTGTTCCATTACAGAGAATGGGATCAGTAGTCTGAATCGCAAACGCCACAGAGAAAGCAGCTTGGTGGAGAGTAGGTGCCTGAGCCAGTATTGTTCATGGCAGACCGTACTCATGGAAAGGTTCGATACACACCTCTCTACATGCACACACGGGCAGATTCCCTTTAACAGACCAGCCACCTTCCACAGGGTAAGACCACTGCTCGTTCCCTGAAAGAGTGAACAAACTGCGGTTGGACTTACTGTGTAGGAAAGGAGTGCAGATGCTGGTTTAAATCGAAGGTAGACACAAAATGCTGGACTACCTCAGCGGGACAGGCAGCATCTCTGGAAAGAAGGAATGGGTGACGTTTCGGATCGAGACCCTTCTTCAGACTGAACCGAGCAGTTGGACTCACTCCGGGCATGTAAAACAGGTTTTAACACAAATGCCAGTACAGAAAACACTGAATATTTATATATATATATATATATATACATACACACACGTCTATATATTATATATACTTTAAAATATTAGTTGTGTACTATCGAGTCAGCGGAAAGACTATACACAATTATAATCCAGCCGTCCACAGTGTACAAATACAGGATAAAAGGAATAGTGTTTAGTGCAAGACAAAGTCCAGTGAAGTTTGATTAATAATAGTTCGAAGATCTCCATTGAGGTAGATGGGAGGTCAGAACCGCATTCTAGCTAGTGAGAGGATGGTTTAGCTGCCTTATAACAGCTGGGAAGAAACTGTTCCTGAATCTGGAGGTGTGCATTTTCAAACTTCTGTACCTCTTGTCTGATGGGAGAGGAGAGAAGAGTTGCTGGTGCCATTTACTTCTATGCATTTGAGGTTTTCAACCATCTCTACTTCGGGCTACCAATGCAAACTGCGGTATGTGTACCACTCCACTTCCTCAAGTGGATCACTATCTCCTTTGTCTTGCTGACGTTGAGAGAAAGGTTGTTGCCGCCACACCAGGACACGAGGTTCTCAATCTCCATCCTGTACACCGTCCCATCATTGTTTCACATCCGGCCCACACTGGTGGTCTCGTCTACGAATTTGAAATTGGAATGAGATTTGTACATGGCTGCACAGTTGTGGGTGTACAAGGAGTAAAGAAGGGGGCTGAGAACGCATCCTTGTGGAGCACCTGTGTTGAGGGTTATTGTGGAGGATGATTTGTCCCCTATCCTCACTGATTGGGGTCTTTTGTTCAAGAAGCCGAGGATCCAGTTACAGAGACGAGTACTGACTCCAAGTCCTGTGAGTTTGGTGATGAGCTTGGATGGGATAATGGTGTTAAAGCAGAGCTGTAGTGGGTGAATAGGAGTCTGACGTAGGTGTCTCTCTTATCCAGGCGAACTGCAGTGGGTCAAAGCTGCTTGGTAGACTGGATCCAATGCATTCCATCACCAGCCTCTCAAAGCACTTCATAATTTATTTTCATTCTCATTCTCATTCTCTCTCTCATTCTCTCTCTCATTCTCTCTCTCATATTCTCTCATATTCTCTCTCTCTCTCTCTCTCTCTCTCTCTCTCTCTCTCTCTCTCTCTCTCTCTCTCTCTCTCTCTCTCTCTCTCTCTCTCTCTCTCTCTCTCTCTCTCTCTCTCTCTCTCTCTCTCTCTCTCTCTATATATATATATATACTTCACTTCAAACAACACATGAGACGTGATTTTGTTTTTGCAGATAGAGTCATAAAGCAATATATAAATAAAATAAATAAAACAGTGAGAAGTCTTTGATAAATTCTGTACTAGGTGAGGCAGTGAGGGATTGGGGTTGGTATTCCAGCCATCTCCGACCACAGTCTTTGATTATAGTTCTTTGTGCAAACCTTAACAAAGGCTTTGCCAGCAGTGAGGGCTGGGACACAATGCTCATTGCTTCACAGTGACACAGTATATTCCTCAATGTACACAACAATGTAGAACAGGGTACAACGTACTGGCTAATGAACAAACCATGAATAATAGATCTGGAAATAAAAACTGAATCAGTCTTTTGTGCATTCACGATGCTTAAGGCAGTCATGATTGGGTTTAATGGACTCTGACAAGCAAAGCTGCAAGGGATATGGCCATGCTGCAATTTCTGTGAACGTGGAGATTAATATATTCCTCGGTATATTTAGCAGGAAATATTGCAGTTTCGGATGCTCCTTGGCGTGTGAAGAACTGATTGCTACACTGTGATATAGTTCTCAGTATAAGAAATGATTACTTCAGGAAACCACTGGAATTGCTCATAGTATTGCTGAATAAAAAGATTCAACATGAACACAACGCTGATGTGGCATTTAAATGTTTCACCACCAGGTAACTTTAACAATGGCCAGTGATGTCTAATCTTCAGGGTAGTCGTGAGTTGCTCAAACATTGAATGATAATTGGACAGCGGCAGATAAAACTGGTGATGATCGTGGATCAGCACTGCTCACCGTGAACGCCACATCAGAACAACAGGGCATCCCATTGCACAAATCCGCAAGAAATCACAGAGGATTGTGGCGTAGCCCAGACCATCACGCAAACCAACCTCCCTTCCATTGAAACCAACCTCCCTTCCATTGAAACCAACCTCCCTTCCATTGAAACCAACCATTGAAACCAACCACCCTTCCATTGAAACCAACCTCCCTTCCATTGAAGAAGTGTCTGAAGAAGGGTCTTGACCCGAAACATTACCTATTCCTTTTCTCCAGAGATGCTCTCTGACCTCCAATGTTTTGTGTCTATCTCCCTTCCGTTGACTCCATTTACACCTCACACTGCCTCGCCAAGGCCACCAGCACAATCAAGGACCAGTCTCACCCCGGCCACTCCCTCTTCCCCACTCTCCGATCAGGCAAGAGGTATAGAAGTGTGAACACGCACACCTACAGCTTCAGGGGCAGTTTCTTCCCAGCTGTAATCAGGCAGCTGATTCGTCCTCTCACCAGTTAGAGAGCAGTCCTGAGCCACCATCTACATTATTGGAGACCCTTAGACTATCTTTAATCAGAGGTTATCTTGCACTAAACATTATTCCCTTTATTCTGTACACTGTGGGCGGCTCGATTGTAATCATGTACAGTCTTTTCGCTGACTGGATAACTAACACACAACAAAAAAGCTTTTCAATGTACATGTGACAACAAACTGAACTAACTAAACTAAAGAGTTCAGCAAGTTGACCCAGTGGGTCAACCCGCCTGGGCCACCCGAGATTAAACACAGAGCAAGCGTAGAATGTCACAGCAGAGTCCGCATCGGAGCTTTGGAACACAGCTGGGCGAGTGGGCACACAGGGTCCCGAGGAACTTTGCAGGGAGTTACGGGAAATGAAGGACAGAGTCACAGTCACACAGCACAGACACTGGCACTTCAGCCCAACTTGCCCAGGCCAACCAAGGTGCCCCATCTACATTAGACCCACCTGCCCACATCCCTCTAAACCTTCCCTGCCCACGTACATGTCCAAGTGTCTTTTAAATGTTATTATAGTCCCTGCCCCCTGCTGGGAAGAAACTACCTCCTCTGGCAGCTCGTTCCATACACCCACCCCTCTCTGTGTGGAAAAGTTGCCCCTCAGGTTCCTATTAAATCTTTTTCCTCTCACCTTAAACCTCTTTCCTCTGGTTCTTGATTCCCCTAATCTGGTTAAAAGACTGTGCATTCACCCTCTCAATTCCCTTCATGATCCTATACACCGCTATAAGATTACGCTTCATCCTCCTGCGCTCCAAGGAATGGAATCCCAGCTTGTCCAGCTCTCCCTATAACCCAGGCCCTCGAGTCCTGGCAACATCCTCATAAATCTTCTCTGCACTCTTTCCAACTTAATAACATCCTTCCTATGGCAGGGTGACCAAACCTGAACACAACGCTCCAAATGTGGCCTCATCAATGTCTTGTATGACTGTAACATAACATCCCAACTTCCATACTCAATACCCTGACTGACGAAGGCCAATGTACCAAAATCCTTCTTGACCACCCTATGTATCTGTAATGCAACTTTCAAGGAACTACATACTTGTACTCCTAGATCCCTCTGAAGATAGACACAAAATGCCGGCGTAACTCAGCGGGACAGGAGTATCTCTGAAGGAATGGGTGGCATTTTGGGTCGAGGCCCTTCAGACCTTCTGAAGAAGGGTGTCGACCTGAAACGTCATCCATTCCTTCTCTCCAGAGATGCTGCCTGTCCCACTGAGTTGCTCCAGGATTTTGTGTCTATCTTCAGAGTAAACCAGCATCTGCTGTTCCTTCCTACACTGCTTTTAGATCCCTCTGCCTCACGGCACACCCCAGAGCCCTGCCATTCACTTTGAACATCCTGTCCTTGTTTGACTTCCCAAAATGCATACCTCTCACTTATCTGCATGAAACTCCATCAATCATTCCGCAGCCCATTTGCACAACTGATCAAGATCCTGCTGTGATTTTTGTTAACCATCTTTGCTATTTGCTATTTGCTATGTGCAAACTTACTAATCATGCCTTCCACATTCTCATCCAAATCGCTGATGTAAACCACAAACATCAAAGGACCCAGCACCGATCACCACTAATCATAGTCAACTAGCTCTCCCTGGATCCTATGTGATCTCACCTTTCAGAACATCCTACCATTGCAAAACCTTATCCATAAAGACAATATCTACAGCTTTGCCCTTGTTAACCTTTTTAGTTACTACTTCAAAAATCCGATCACAGTCATAACACACAATACAAAATTATGCTGACTATCCCTAATCAGCATCTGTCTATTCAAATGCATATATATCTTATCCCTCTGAATCCTCTCCAGTAGCTTGCCTACCACAGACGTTAGGTTCACTGGTCTATAGTTCTGAGGCATTTCCTTACAGCCCTTAAATAGAGGTACAGAACCAGCCACACTCCAGTCTTCCGGCACCTCACCTGTATCTAATGACTATCCATGAATCACAGCCAGGGTGCCTGCAATTTCTTCTCTAGCTTCCCAAAGTATCCTCAGATATATCTGACCAGGCCTGGGAGATTTATCTACCTTCATAGTCTTAGGACATCCGGCACCTCCTCAACCATAATACGTATTGTGCTCAAAAATGGAGATGAGCTGATTAGTAAGTTTTTAGACGACACAAACATTGACAGAGTTGAAGGCGGTGAGGGAGATTGTCATGGGACTTCAGTAGAATACTGACCAGTTAGAAATGTGGGCAGAGAAGTGGCAGATGGAGTTTAATCTGGACAAGTGTGAGGTGTTGCATTTCGCACGATCAAATGTAAGAGGCAAATACACAGTATATGACAGAACTCCAGGAGCATTGATGTACAGCGAGGGCCAAGTCCACAGCTCTCTGAAACGGGCAACCCAAGTAGGTAAGGTGGCAAACAAAGCACACGATATACTTGCCTTCACTGGACAGTGTGGAGTATAAAGGTTGAGAAAGTAATAACAATGAACTGCCGATGCTGGTCTTTACCAAAGATAGACAAAATGCTGGAGTAACTCAGTGGGTCAGGCAGCATCTGTGGCCAATATGGATAGGTGATGTTTCGAGTCACCACCCTTCTACAGACGTAAAATACATAAACATTGGGAAGTTGTGTTGCAGGTGTAGAAAACGTTCAGATTGAGGAGTGAGCTGAATGAAGATTATGAGACGTATGGACAGGGAAGATAGTCAGGACCTCTATTCCTGGGTGGACGTTCAACTACTAGAGAGTATAAGTGTGTCAGGGGGGAGAGTTGGTTGATGAGGTGATGTGTGGGTGATTGATGAGGTGATTTGTGGGCACAAGATGAGGATGTGGATGGGCTGCAGTGAGTGCTGACATTCACCAGGATGGTGTCTGCATTTTGGAGCTTGAGTTACGACAGACACTGGATAGGCTGGGCTTGTTTTCACTGTGAGTAAGCTGACAGGGGTTTATGAAATTATCATAAGTAGGGTAGAAAGTCAGAATCTTTTCCCCGTGGTATCAAAAACAAAGAGAGTCCAGGTTTAGGAGTCCAGGAGAGAGAGGAAGGAGATTTAAAGGGGATCTGAGGACTAAGTTTTTTTCTTACATTGAGGGTGGTGGGTGTCTGGAACATGCTGTCAGGAGTGGTGGTGGAAATTACAACAGTGGTGTTGAAGAGGCTTTTAGAACGGGGTACTGATTGAGAATGATCGGCCATGATCACATTGAATGGCGGTGCTGGCTCGAAGGGCCGAATGGCCTCCTCCTGCACCTATTGTCTATTGTCTAGACAGATACAAAAGCAGACGGGGCTGAAGGGACATGGGCCACGTGCAGGCAGAGAGAGATTGCACCTCCCCCAACCTCACATACTGTATCTGCTGTTCTAGGTGTGGACATATACCCGCGAGACCAAACGTCGACAGGGCGATCATTTCACTGAACACCTACGCTCAGTTCGCCTTGGCCTACGCGATATCCCAGTTGCCAAACACTTTAAATCCCTTTCCCATTCCCATGCTGACCTTTCTGTCCTGGGCCTCCTCCATTGTCAAAGAGAGGCCACATGCAAATTGGAGGAACAGCACCTCATATTTCGCTTGGGCAGCTTACACCCCAGCGGTAGGACTACTGATTTCTCTAACTTCAAGTAACCCCTGCATTCCCTCTCCCTCCGCCCCTCCCCCACCATAGTCATCGTACTAGTTTCACTGTCGGCCTGGATGACTTTCATAGTCTGTATTTCATTATCACCTAGCCCACAGCTAACAACGGACCGTTTCCTTGAAATCTTTCATTCATTCATTCGTTCTATATCTCTATACCACCATCCAGATCTCTCGTTTCCCTTTTCCCCTGACTCTAAGTCTGAAGAAGGGTCTTGACCCAAAACGTCACCTATTCATTTTCTCCAGAGATGCTGCCTGACCCACTGAGTTACTCCAGCTTTCTGCATCTATCTTCGGTTGAAACCCACATCTGCAGTTCCTTCCTCCACGGAGGGATTAGTTAGATGAGCGTCACGTTTAGCACAGACCTCGTGGGCCAAACTGCCTGTTTCTGTGCTGTATGTTCCATGTTGTAAATGAACTGCTATCGTAGATAGAGCTGAGTACCTCAGGGAGTAACAAGGAGAACGTGCAAACTCCACATATACAGCACCCAAAGTCAGGATTGAACCTCTCAGCTCCAGAGACCTGGGATCAATCCTAACCTCTGGTGCTGTCTGTGAGAAGTTTGCACATTCTCCCTGTGACCGCGTGGGTTTCGTCCTGGTGCTCTGGTTTCCTCCCACGTCCCAATGATGTGCGGGTTTGTGGGTTAATTGTCCCTGATAATTTGCCCCCAGTGTGTGGGTGAGGGGTGTGATCGGGGGGGGGGGGGGGGGGGGGAGTTGACGGGAATGTGTGGATTGCACGAAGCAGGATTAATCTACGACGGTGGAAGTGGTAGTCATGGTGTGCACAGACTCCGAGGGCTGAAGGGCCTGTTTCCCGGCTGTATCTGTGTGGGGGAAGGGGCTCAGAGTGAGGAGAAGGTTAGCGTGTTAAAGGGCAAGCACTAGAGCAGGGAGGTGAGCCGTCAGTGACAGGCAGTGACAGGTGTGTGTCTCGGCAGGCACTGGTGGGTGTGAGGGAATCGACAGATCGAGACAGACGACACGGTGGCGCAGCGGTAGAGTTGCTGCCTCACAGCGCTTACAGCACCAGAGACCCAGGTTCGATCCTGGCTCAGGGTGCTGTCTGTACGGAGTTTGCACGTTCTCCCTGTGACCGCATGGGTTTTCTCCGAGATCTTCAGCTTCCTCCAACAATCCAAAGACATACAGGTTTGTCGGTTAATAAGTATAAGTTGTCCCTAGTGTATGTAGGCTTGTGTTAATGTGCGGGGATCGCTGGTCAATGCAGACTCAGTGGGCGGAAGGGCATGTTTGTGTGCCATATGTCTAAACTAAACTAAACTAAACTAAACTAAACTAAACTAAACTAAACTAAAGATGGGGAGAAAGGCTAAAGTCTTCCTTATCTGACAAGCCAGTGGATGGCATGAATGGAAATAACTGCATGATCTCATTACCACCGAGAAGTTGGTGCAGGATACTCAATTGCCAATAGACAGGCGAAATGGAGTGCTGGAGAGAAAGGCAGCAGCTGGGAGCTTAGAAATGAAGATTCGACAGTGGTCGGTCTTCAGGAAAACTGGTACACATACCCCAGTTTGCATTGAAGTAGAGATGGTTGAAAGCTTCAGGTTCATAGGACTAAATGGCACCAGCAACGTGTCCTGGCCCACCCATAATGAAGGGATGGCCAAGAAAGCACACCAACGCCTCTACTTCCGTAGAAGGCGTAGGAGGTTTGGTGTCCCCCCAACAGATGCGCCCGAGAAAGCATTTGATTAGGATGCACCACAGCATGGTTTGGTAGCAGCTCCATCCAACACCACAAGAAATTGCAGCGAATTGTGGACACAGCCTCACAGGCTTCCTCACAACTTCACCAAAACTCCCTTTCATTTACATCATTGACACTTCACGCTGCCTCAGCAAGGCCACAAGCATAATCAAGGATGAGTCTCACCCCGGTCCCTCCCTCTTCTCCCCTCTCCCATCGGGCACGAGGTACAGAAGTGTGAAAACGTACACCTCCGGATACAGGGACAGTTTCTTCCCAGCTGTTATCAGGCAACTGAACCAACCTCTCACCAGCTAGAGAACCGTGTACTGACTGCACCAGCGATCACATAAAGTCAAGGCAGTCCTCGCCCCAGCTGGTCTACCGGTTAAATATGGCGCCCACCGGCAATGGGAGCACCGACACCGTGGGATCACGTCATAGAGACACAAGGACCACATGATCATGTCACAGAGACCGCGTGATCACATGACCAGGAACACGTAAACGGAACCATCTCAACCAGCCATGTAACACGGCACGTCTCAAACAACCAGCCCAGTGTGACGGCTCCAACTCGCCCTCACACCTGTGACACTGTGTGATGCTACATTAGTTACACATGCGTCAACCGTGACCATAACACGCGTCTACGCAGCAAGTCACGGCAACCCGGCAGACCACCTCACGGACTCCACGCGGTCAGCGTGTTGCAAGCATGTAGATAGCGGTGTCTGGGAATAGATCAGAGACGGCCCCACACATCCACATCACACGCTGGCACAGAAACACATGTTTGAGACCGACTCAATTGAAATCCTTGAGCACATCACGCTGAACATAACAAGAGTAATCAGAGCAGCGAATAACGACCAGGCACCGCGGCATTGAACGGGAGCCGGAGATGCTGAACGTGAAGGAGGTAGAGACCAACCTGGGGGAGATGTCACATCCTTGCTGCATGAAGGCACCCAGAGAGAACCAGAGGCTGTTAAATATTCCAAACTCGTTGGTCTGCTCGAGGCTCTGTGCGTCGGGGCCGTCCTCGTACTCCTCCGTCTGCCACTCATACGGGCTGAACCTGCTGACCAGGAAGAGGACCACACTCACTCCGATGTAGGCAAACACGATGCACATCCAGATCTCATAGGCCAACGGGTCCAGGAAGGAGAAGACCCCCGGCTTGGACTTTTGCGGCTTCTTGATCATGATGGAGATCCCCAAACTCATGAAAGGTTTGGAGAAGTCGATGACCTCCTCACGGACCAGAGTGATCGTTAAAGGAGCCACTGCAATGTCGGCTTTCTGAAAGGCAAGAGTGGTCGGCGTTAGCAAGCCCAAGGGACAAACAGACCCACGTTTGTCCAGCATCTGTCCATCCTGGATGGGCTGATCAGAACCACACGCAATACTCAAAATGTGGGCGATTCCTATGAAGTTGCTTCACGACTCGCTAATCTTTACACATTGCCCTGACCGATGAAGGTAAGCGTACCACACGCCTTCAGTACCACTCTAGCCCTCTTGCGTTGCTACTTCCAGTGGAGGTCAGGATTTTGTCATGTAAACTTTCCTCTTATATTTGACCTCCCAAAACGCATTTGTCTGGATTAAAGCCCATCTGCCATTTCCCTGCCCACATTGCCAGCTGCGCTGTACCCTGCTGTATGTTTGACAACCTTCCTCACTATCCACAACAACACCTATTCTTGTTGTTTCCAAACTTACTGATCAGCACTTTGCCATTTTTACCCAGTCACTGACAGACATGGCAAGCAGGAGGTCCCAGCACTGACCCCTGTGGACACCACTGGAGCCGTACAAAGGCACACCGGGGCAGAGGTTGTACAGATACTGTGCTGGCACTAGGCCTGCATCCAGGAGTGCAGCTACATTGTTCCTTGAATGTGGCGTCACAGGGAGGCATGGTGGTCAAAAAGGCTTTTGGCACATTGGCCTTCATCAGTCAGAGTATTGAGTATAGAAATTGGGAGGTCATGTTGCAGTTATATAAGACTCACACGTTGGTGAGGCTGCATTTAGAGTATTGTGTTCGGTCCTGGGCACCGTGAAAGATATTGTTAAGCTGGAAAGAGTACAGAGATTTATAAGGATGTTGCCAGGACTCAAGGGCCTAACCTACAGGGAGAGGAAGGACAGGCCAATACTTGGAGCACAGGAGGATGAGGGGTGATCGTACGGAGATGTACAACATCATGATAGGACAGAGTCTCTTGGCAAGTGTAGGGGAATCGAGGACCAGAGGACATAGGTTTAAGGCGAGGGGGAAAGATTTAATAGGAACCTGAGAGGCACCTCTTTTACAGAAAGGGTGGTGGGTGTATGGAACGAGCTGCCGGAGGAGGTAGTTAAGGCAGGGACTAGCCCAATGTTTAAGAAATATTTAGACAGGTACGTGGATAGGACAGGTGTCGAGGGGTCTGGGCCAAACACAGGCAGGGGGGACTAGTGTAGATGGGCCATGTTGGTTGGCGTGGGCAGGTTGGGACTGGGGGGGCCAGGGTTCAGAGGTCCACACAGCCACTCACCGAGTAGACCAGCTCGCCCACCATGCCGTTCCAGGCTTTGCTCTCGGGGTCACGGGCTCCATACTTGCCGTCTGCCACAATGGCCAGCTTGTATTTGAAGCCCACGTGCTTGGCGATCTCGGCGGCCAGCTCCACGCAGTAGCCCTCGTATTTGTCGTTGCCGTCCAGCTGCGCCTGGTTCTTCTTCAGCATCACGTAGGGCGGCTCCTGCAAACCACAGCCGGCAACCGGTCACACGCCGTGAAATCAGGGGGTGCCCAGTCACCGGGCGTGCAGTCACTGTCCTGCTGCCACCCTTCACCCACCACCGGCACGGAACCAGGCTTTCTAGCCTGACCAGTTCATGCCCACCAGGTGTCCCATCCAAGCTAAAGCCATCTGCTCACGCCCAGCCTGTACAATTCTCGGGGCATCTTGCTGGACATGGAAGAGCTGGGCGTGGAGGGGCTGGACATGGAGGAGCTGGACATGGAGGAGCTGGACATGGAGCTGGGCATGGAGGAGCTGGACATGGAGCTGGACATAGAGGAGCTGGACATGGAGGGGCTGGGCGTGGAGGGGCTGGGGCTGGGCGTGGAGGGGCTGGGCGTGGAGGGACTGGGCGTGAAGGGGCTGGGTGTGGAGGGGCTGGGCGTGGAGGGGCTGGGCGTGGAGGGGCTGGGCATGGAGGGGCTGGGCGTGGAGGGGCTGGGGCTGGGCGTGGAAGGGCTGGGGCTGGGCGTGGAGGGGCTGGGGCTGGGCGTGAAGGGGCTGGGGCTGGCCATGCTGAGCGTGGAGGAGCTGGGTGTGGAGGAGCTGGGCGTGGAGGAGCTGGGGCTGGAGGAGCTGGGCGTGGAGGGGCTGGGCGTGGAGGGGCTGGGGCTGGGCGTGGAGGGGCTGGGGCTGGGCGTGGAGGGGCTGGGCGTGGAGGGGCTGGGCGTGGAGGGGCTGGGCGTGGAGGGGCTGGGCATGGAGGGGCTGGGCGTGGAGGGGCTGGGCGTGGAGGGGCTGGGCGTGGAGGAGCTGAGCGTGGAGGGGCTGGGCGTGGAGGGGCTGGGCGTGGAGGGGCTGGGGCTGGGCGTGGAGGGGCTGGGGCTGGGCGTGGAGGGGCTGGGCGTAGAGGGGCTGGGGCTGGGCGTGGAGGGGCTGGGGATGGGCGTGGAGGGGCTGGGGCTGGGCGTGGAGGGGCTGGGTGTGGAGGGACTGGGCCAAGCCCTTCACTCTTCAAGCTTTCTTCTCTCCTCACCCCTGCAATCAGCCTGATGGGCCCCAACCCGAAACATCACCTCTCCGTGTTCTCCAGGGATGCTGCGTGACCCGCTGAGGTTCCTGCACTGTGCCAGGGGATGGTCCCGGGGTCACGTGTGGGAGGTCATGTGGGGGCTGGCGGTGCCCGTACCTGTGGTTCAGGGTTGGGAGGTCATGCGTGGGTCAGGGTGGGCAGGTGCCACTCACCAGGATGGTGGTGACGATGTAGGTCTGGTTCTGGATGCTGGTGGTTTCGTTGCTGACGTGAGCATCGGTCACTGTGGCCACAAACTTGTCATCCTCGTTCCAGTAGCCGATCTGCAGAGGACAGACACCGGGCCGCATGCTGGCGTGTGCACATGGATCACGGAGCCCACGCCACCGGGACCGCGTGTGGACACGGAGCCCACGCCACTGGGACCGTGTGACACACGGAGCCCACGCCACCGGGACCGCGTGTGGACAAGGAGCCCACGCCACCGGGACCGGGTGTGGACACGGAGCCCACGCCACCGGGACCGCATGTGGACACGGAGCTTATGCCACCGGGACAACGTGTGGACACGGAGCCCACGCCACCAGAACCATGTGACACACGGAGCCCACGCCACCGGGACCGCAAGTGGACACGCAGCCCACGCCACCGGGACCGCGTGTGGACAAGGAGCCCACGCCACCGGGACCGGGTGTGGACACGGAGCCCACGCCACCGGGACCGCATGTGGAAACGGAGCTTATGCCACCGGGACAACGTGTGGACACGGAGCCCACGCCACCGGGACCATGTGACACACGGAGCCCACGCCACCGGGACCGCATGTGGACACGGAGCCCACGCCACCGGGACCATGTGAGACATGGAGCCCACGCCACTGAAACTGCATGTGGACACGGAGCCCACGCCAGTGGGACCACGTGTGGACTTGGAGCCCATGCCACTGGGACCACGTGTAGACTTGGAGCCCATGCCACTGGGACCACGTGTGGACTCGGAGCCCACGCCACTGGGAACTCGTGACGCATGGAGCCCACGCCACTGGGACCGCGTGACACACGGAGCCCATGCTCGGGGGATGGGGGAGTGCGGTGGGAGTTAGGGGTCAGGGGAGAGGGGCTCGGGGGGTGGGGAGTGGAGGTCAGGGAGAGGGGGTCAGGGGTGCAGGGGTCCGGGGTCGAGGGGTCATCACCACGGTTACCTTCCTCATGCCGTCGGTCTTCAGCTCCAGCACGCTGACCGTGTAGTTGGTGCGGTGGCCAAACTCATTGAACTGAATGTTCCCCGTCAGACCCTCACTGCGGACCTGCCCACAACATGCGTGTGTCAGAGCACGGCACCGCACAACGCACGCCCGGGGGAGGCATGATGTGTACAGCGAGAGAGTCTCCCTGGGAGGGTGTGAGGGGTGGGTGTGAGGTGGGTGTGGGGGTAGGTGTGTGGGGGTGGGTGTGTGTGTGGGTGGGGGTGGGTGTGTCGGGGTGGGGGTGAGGAATGGGTGTGAGGGATGGGTGTAAGGGATGGGTGTGTGTAGTGGGTGTGGGTGTGTGGGGGTGGGTGTGTGGGGGTGATTGTGTGGTGTGGGTGATGTGGGGGGGTGCATGGGGGTGGGTGTGTGTGGTGGAGAGTGTGTGGGGAGAGTGTGGTGGGTGTGTGTGTGGGGGGTGGGGGTGGGGGGTGGGTGTGTGGGGGTGGGTGTGGGGAGAGTGTGGTGGGAGTGTGTGTGGGGGGTGGGTGTGTGGGGTGGGTGTGTGGGGGTGGGGGTGGGGAGAGTGTGGTGGGAGCGTGTGTGGGGGGTGGGTGTGTGGGGGTGGGTGTGTGGGGGTGGGTGTGTGGGGTGCGTGTGTGGGGTGTGTGTGTGGGGGTGGGGGTGTGTGTGTGGGGAGTGTGTGTGGGGGTGGGGGTGTGTGTGTGGTGGTGGGTGTGTGGGGGGTCTGTGTGTGTGGGGGTGGGTGTGTGGGATGGTTGTGTGAGCAGGTGTGTGGGGTGGGTGTGTGTGCGGGTGTGTGGGGGGTGGGTGTGAGGGGTGGGTGTGTGCGGGTGTGTGTGTGGGTGTGTGTGGTGGGTGTGTGTGTGTGGGTGTGTGTGTGTGTGTGGGTGGGGGGGTGAGTGTGGGGTAAGTGTGAGGGATGGGTGTGGGGATGTGTGTGTGGGGTGGGTGTGAGGGGTCGGGTGTGTGGGGGTGGGTGTGAGGGGTCGGGTGTGTGGGGGTGGGTGTGAGGGGTCGGGTGTGTGGGGTATGTGTGTTTGCGGGTGTGTGGGGGTGGGTGTGTGGGGGTGGGTGTGTGGGGTATGTGTGTGTGGGGGTGGGTGTGAGGGGCCGGGTGTGTGGGGTATGTGTGTGTGAGGGATGGGTGTGGGGATGTGTGTGTGGGGGTGGGTGTGAGGGGCCGGGTCCCCGTGAGGGTGTGTGGGGGTGGGTGTGAGGGGTCGGGTGTGTGGGGTATGTGTGTGTGTGGGTGTGTGGGGGCGGGTGTGAGGGGCCGGGTCCCCGTGAGGGTGGGTTGGGGCCATTACCTGTTGCAGGGCCCGCTGTATGTCGATGCCCTGCCCCCAGGGCACGGCAGGGTTGGCCAGACAGTCGCCGGCGTTGCCGCGGCGAGAGATGTCGATGCGGGTCTTGCGCAGATACTTGAAGGCCTCGGACAGGACCAGCACGCCGTCAAAGGTCATAGCCGACGTGTACTGTGGGCAGGGGGGTGCAGCGTCAGCACCGGGTCACGGGGGGTTCAGAGTGCAGGGTTCGTGGGGATCAAGGGTCGGATTGCTGATTTAGCAGGGATCTGGGTCAGAGTGCAGGATGGTCAAGGGTGAGGATCGAAGTGCAGGGTTCGCGGGGGTCGAGGGTCGGAGTGTAAGTGTCGCATGGGTTCAGCAGGATGCGAGGCTCGGAGCGCAGGGTTTGCAGTGGCCAAGGGTCGGGGTGCGAGGGTCAGTGCAGGGTTCACCATGGTCAAGGGTCGGGGTGCAAGGCTCACAGAGGTCGAGGGTCAAGTTGCGAGGGTCGGAGTGCAGGGTTCGTGATGGTCTGGGGTCAGGGTGCGAGTGTCAGAGTGCAGGGTTCACGGGGGTCTAGGGTCGAGGTACGGGGGTTGGAGTGTAACAGTCGCAGGGGGTTCAGCGGGGTGCGAGGGTCAGAGTGCAGTGCTCACGATGGTCGGGGGTCGGAGTGCAGGGTTCGCGGTGGTCGGGGTCAGGGTGCGAAGGTCAGAGAGCAAGGTTCGCGACAGTCGGGGGTTGGAGTGCAGGGTTCGTGGTGGTCTGGGTCAGGGTGCGAGGGTCGGAGTGCAGTGCTCGCGATGGTTGGGGGTCAGAGTGCAGGGTTTGCGGTGGTCCGGGTCAGGCTGTGAGGGTCAGAGTGCAGGGTTTGCGGTGGTCGGGGTCAGGGTGCGAGGGTCAGAGTGCAGGGTTTGCGGTGGTCCGGGTCAGGGTGCGAGGGTCAGAGTGCCGGGTTTACAGTGGTCGGGGTTCGAGGGTCAGAGAGCAAGGTTCGCGATAGTCGGGGGTCGGAGTGCAGGGTTCGCGGTGGTTGGGGTCAGGCTGCGATGGTCAGAGAGCAGGGTTGACGATAGTCGGGGGTCGGGGGTGGGGGCGGTACCTTGAGGCGGTGCCGGTCTACCCCCTGGTACTCCTTGCTGTCGAGTTGCCGCCAGCGCTGCAGGAACTTGGTGACGGGGGGGCTGTCTGGCCACACCAGCTGGAAGCCCGTCACGTTCGCCCCAGCGCCCCGGAAACGCTCCAGGTCAATGTCCAGGAGACCCTAGGGAGAAGGCGGTTAGACCCGGTCCCAGGGACCCTCATCCCCTCCCCTCCTCACCCCGCCTCCTCACCTCTGCCACCACCCCCTCCCCGGGACCACTCATCCCCACCCTACCCACCCCACTCCCTGGAGAAACGCCAGGTCCGTGTCCAGGAGACCTCGGGGAGACGGGGGTTCAGACCCAGTATACGAAGCCCACTCCGGCCCCCGCGGCCCCCCACCCACACCCCCCAACCCGTGCTGCCGGGGAATGGGCTGGGGGAGAGGGTGGTGTGGGCAGGGGAGAGGTTAGAGGTTAGAGGGGGAGGGAACAGACTGAGGTGGGGCAGAGTTGCCACCTACCAGGCTGGCAAAGATGTACTGATATCCGCGGATGTGTTTGCCAATGCTGATGATCTGAAAGACAGAGAGAAGTCCTCGTGTCAGCCGCGGGGGGGGGGGGGGGGGGGGGGGGGGGAATGTCCGACCCACGCTGACCCACACTCCCTCCCCACACTCATGTATTACTGCTCCTCCATGAGGTCCGTGTCCATCCCGTGACAACCCTGTGGCATGAGTCCGGCCCTGTGTCTCTTCTGTGTGCCCCCCATCTGTGTCCCATGTTGTCCCAGTGTGCATCCCGTGTGCTACCCATGTTGTCCCCATGTATCCTCCATGTGCTCCCCGTGTGGGTCCGTGTGCTTCCCATGCACATCCCGTGGGATCCCCCGTGCTCCCCCTGGGTGTTCCGTGTGCTCTCTGTGTGTGCCCCATGTGCTCCACATGTGTGTCCCGTGTGCTCTCCGTGTGCGTTGTGTGTGCTCTGTGTGTGTGTCCCGTGTGCTCTCTGTGTGTGTCGTGCGTGCTCTCGGTGTGTGTTGCATGTGCTCTCCATGTGTGTTGTGCGTGCTCTGTGTGTGTCTGTCCCGTGTGCTCTCCGTGTGTGCTCTCCGTGTGTGTTGCATGTGCTCTCCGTGTGTGTCCCGTGTGCTCTCCGTGTGTGTTGCATGTGCTCTCCGTGTGTGTCCCGTGTGCTCTCCGTGTGTGTGTCCCGTGTGCTTTCGGTGTGTGTCGCGTGTGCTCTCCGTGTGTGTCGCGTGTGCTGTCCGTGTGGTACCTGGGTGACGATGGCGTTGAGCCGGTGGGCCTCACAGTCGATGATGACGTGCCGATCCTTGCCCTTGTCCAGGTCACGGAACAGCAGGCGGTATCCCTCCGCCGTGGTGGCTTCCATGCTCACCGCCGTCACCTGCCAGCTCTGCTCAGCCGCCATGTCCAGCACCCGCTGCAGCACCGACAGGCCTGGCAACACAGGGGGCATCACCCACAGACACAGACCCCCTCACAGTGACCCCCACCACAGTGACCCCCCTAGCCCGCTCCCCCTCACAGTGACCCCCACCACAGTGACCCCCCACCACAGTGACCCCCCCAGCCCGCTCCCCCTCACAGTGACCCCCACCACAGTGACCCCCCAGCCCGCCCCCCCCATAGTGAACCCCCCAGCCCGCCCACCCACCACAGTGACCCCCCACCACAGTGACCCCCCACCACAGTGACCACCACCACCTGCCTCCCCTCACAGTGACCCCCCCAGCCCGCTCCCCCTCACAGTGACCCCCACCACAGTGACCCCCCCAGCCCTCTCCCCCTCACAGTGACCCCTATCACAGTGACCCCCCAGCCCGCCCCCCCCATAGTGAACCCCCCAGCCCGTCCACCCACCACAGTGACCCCTCACCACAGTGACCCACCACCAGCCTGCCCCCCCCTCACAGTGACCACCACCACAGTGACCCCCCATCCAGCCCCCCCCATAGTGAACCCCCCAGCCCGCCCACCCACCACAGTGACCCCCCACCACAATGACCCCCCACCACAGTGACCCTCCACCACAGTGACCCCCCACCAGCCTGCCCCCCCCTCACAGTGAACCCCCACCACAGTGACCCCCCACCAGCCTGCCACCCCCTCATAGTGACCCCCACCACAGTGACCCCCCAGCCCGCCCCCCCCATAGTGAACCTCCCAGCCCGCCCACCCACCACAGTGACCACCACCAACCTGCCTCCCCTCATAGTGAACCCCCCAGCCTGCCCACCCACCACAGTGACCCCTCACCACAGTGACCCCCCACCACAGTGACCCCCCACCACCCTGCCCCCCCCCTCACAGTGACCCCCCACCACCCCGCCCCCCCGCCACAGTGACCCCTCCTCGGCTAGTGTCCAGCACCTGCTGCAGCACCAACGGGCCTGAGAAAACAGGGGGCATCACCCACAGACCCCCTCACAGTGACACCCCCCCCCCCCCCCAGCACACCGCCCCAACTGGACATGCACGTCCATGTCCCCCTCACATGACCCCCCCCGCCCAGCAAAAGCCCACCCGCCCTGGGGCATTCCCACCCGGTGTCAATGGAAACATTTCCCTTGCTCTGCCATCTCCCTCTGCCCCTTCCCCACCCTGCCCCCACTGCCCCCCCCTCACCCCCCCCCCCTTCCTGCACCATTCCTATTGGGTGCCCCCTCACTGGGTGCCCCATCACTGGGTGCCTGTCACTGGGTGCCCCCTGACTGGGTGCCCCCTGACTGGGTGCCCCCTGACTGGGTGCCATGTCAGTGGGTGCCCCCTGACTGGGTGCCATGTCAGTGGGTGCTCCGTCACTGGGTGCCCCGTCACTAGGTGCTGCGTCAGTGGGTGCCCCATCACTGGGTACCATGTCAGTGGGTGCCCCATCACTGGGTGCCATGTCAGTGGGTGCCCCATCAATGGCTGCCTGTCACTGGGTGCTGCGTCAGTGGGTGCCCCCTGACTGGGTGCCTGTCATTGGGTGCCCCGTCACTGGGTGCCCCATCACTGGGTGCCATGTCAGTGGGTGCCCCATCACTGGGTGCCTGTCACTGGGTACTGCGTCACTGGGTGCCCCCTGACTGGGTGCCTGTCACTGGGTGCTGCGTCACTGGGTGCCCCCTCACTGGGTGCCCCCTCACTGGGTGCTGTGGACCCGCGAGGGTGGGGATGAGGAGCGGAGCTACCCTCACCTCTGTCAGCATCGTAGATGTAGATGAACTTGTGCCACTTGTAATGCTCGATGAGGCTGAGCAGGGCATCCTGGATGTCGGGCCGCATCTGGATGACAAACTGGTTGGAGGTGTGGACGGGGAAGCTGGGCGTGATGAAGGAGAGGTGTAGCGCGCCGCAGAACGAGCTCAGTGTGTTCACCGTCTTCCTGTCGTAGAAGCCGAAGATGGCGTAGACCCCGCGAGCAAAGAGCGAGCAGACTGGAAAACACAGCCGTGTTAGCGAGAGGAACGCTGGGACACAGTGGGGGGAGGCACAGTGAGGGGTGTACATGGGACCGCAGTGCACACGGAACATGGGGCACAGTGAGGGGTGTACATGGGACCGCAATGCACACGGAACATGGGACACGGTGGGGGGAGGCACAGTGAGGGGTGTACATGGGACCGCAGTGCACACGGAACATGGGACACGGTGGGGGGTGGCACAGTGAGTGGTGTACATGGGACCGCAATGCACACGGAACATGGGGGAAGTACATGGGACACGGCCAGGGGGCCACATGAGGCTGGTGGAACATGCAGGACACGGTGAGGGGGGATACGGGACACGAGGGGGGGGTTTGCGGTGAACACGTAACATGGGACGCGCGGGGGTGGGGGTGGGGAACACGCGGAGCCGGTGGAGCACACGGTGAACTTGCCCCCGGATCCACATGGAAATCCACGTGTGTTGGCTTTGCACATGGACTTCACGCATGGGCTCCACACATGTCGGGCTCACACATGTGGGCTGGTGAACATGTGCCAACGGCCTGTCAGTGTCAAGGTCATTCCTTCACCCTCCCGCCCCCGTCAGGCAGAGGTACAGAAGCTTGAAAGCCTGCACCACCAGACCCAGGAGCAGTGATGTATTCCCCATCTTCCAGCCTACCATATGGCAACACCTGCACTTTTTCAATCTACACGTGGCAGCCATGACAGTATAATCTGCGCAATGTTTACTTTCACTCTCGCATGACCTGATGTGCTCACGTGGCGCGATCGTGCGTGGCGCGATCATGCGTGGCGCGATCATGCGTGGTGCGATCATGTATGGCGTGATCCCCTGCGCTGCCTGATGTGTTCATGTATGGTATGATCAGCCAGGATAACGCGCAGAACAAAGCGTGTGACCATGTCTCAGACATGTAACAATAACAAGCCTGTACCAGCTCAACTGGGCTGTCCAAAGCAACATGCAGGGAGACGTGAGGGGCTTTCAGGGGCTGGTGGGGTGTCTGGGCAGCCTGGTTTCTAAGAGCCTGGGATGACAGAATGAATACAGGGAGACTGCCATTCGGCCCATTGTGTCCATGCTGGCCAATCCCCCGCCCGTGACCTGATGCCTTGTCAATGTTGCTCCCGTGTGCTTTACCCTAACCCTCAATAACCGGCGGTCGTCAGTGCCAACACCCAGAGCCCAGGGTCACCTCCACCAGACCCGTAACATGCAACAAGCTGCCAGGGCAGGTAGTTGAGGCAGGGACTATCCCAACATTCACAAAACAGTTAGACAGGTACATGGATAAGACAGGTTTGGAGGGCTATGGGCCAAACGCAGGCAGGTGGGACTAGTGTAGCTGGGACTTGTTGGCAGGTGTGAGCAAGTTGGACCAAAGGGCCTGTTTCCACACTGTATCACTCTATGAATCTATAACAAACAACATCTCACGTGCTACAGCTTTTCCGGCAGATCACGCACACTGTCAATACATAATCAATAATCATCAGCTTCTCCACATCTCCCTCCGGCTCAGTCTCAGCGGCACTCACAGATTGCAATGATTGAATGGTGGGGTGTAAATGGGCTGAATGGCCTAATCCTGCTCCTATCGCTTGTGAGCAAGGTATCGGCCTGGTTTATTGTAGGCACGTACATGGAGATACAGTGAAGGCTTTGTTTGCCTGCTCCCCAGGCAATGCATCCCGCGCATCAGTACAATCACTGCATGAGCACATCAGGTAATGCAGGCAGAGTGCAGCGTTACTGCCACGCAGAGAGAGGCAGCAGCTCTTGCTCAGACACTGTAAAGAGTACAATACCGGAGGAGACGGCTGCTGAAGAGGACATGAAGGAATGGGCCAGAATATTGAAACTAACCACAGACACCGAGAGAAGGGATGAATGCTCTCAGTGTGTGTCGCATGCCATTGGCAGCAGCTCTGCTTAGAGATTGCTGGGGAAATGAAGAGCACTTTGTCCCTCTCTCAGGAGAGCCATTATGCACAATGAGTGTGGATATTATGTGTGTTTGTAATATTAAGCCACCTGACCTTGGACCATTATCCTGTGCCAGTAATCAGGGACAAGATTCCACACTCTGGTCAATTAGGAAATAGACCAGCATTACATATTCATTTTCAATAACTCCCCAGTGATATTTTCCAATTTCCCACTCTGACCTCGGCAAGAAATCTGGCTTCACAAAGATCACAGTGTGTTCTTGTAAGTTATAGGAGCAGCTTTAGTTCATAAGTTCATAAGGTATAGGAGAAGAATTAGGCCATTCGGCCCATCAAGTCGACTCCGCCATTCAATTATCGCTGATCTATCTTTCCTTCTGAATCCTATTGTCCTGCCTTCTCCCCATAACCCCTGACACCCATGCTAATTAAGAGTCTGACAATCTCCGTCTTCGAAATACCGAACGACTTGGTCTCCACCGTCGCCTGTGCCAATGAATTCCACAGATTCACCACCCTCTGGTTAAAGAAATTCCAACATCATTCTCGGGGAACGTCCTTTTATTCTGAGGCTCTGGCCTCTGCTCCTAGACTATCCCACTACTGGAAACGTCCTCTCCACATCCACACAGGAGCTGTGGACTTGGACTCTGGATAGCCAAATCACTGGATGGATAGCCAAATCACTGGATGGATTTAAGAGAGAGTTAGATAGAGCTCTAGGGGCTAGTGGAATCAAGGCATATGGGGAGAAAGCAGGCACGGGTTATTGATTGGGGACGATCAGCCATGATCACAATGAATGGCGGTGCTGGCTCGAAGGGCCGAATGGCCTCCTCCTGCACCTATTTTCTATGTTTCTATGTACACCATAAACATCTTCAAACTGAGAGTCAGGGCATCACTCGATGTGAGCAAGACAAAGTAGCCAGTGAGTGACTTCAGGGGGAAGTATGCTGAAGAACATGCCCCAATCAGCATCAATGGTGGTGACGTGGAAATGATCGAGAGCTTCAGGTTTCTGGGCATAAATATCACTAACAATTTGTCATAAATTCATAAGTTCTAGGAGCAGAATTAGGCCATTCGGCCCATCGTCTGCTCCGTCTTTCAATCATGGCTGGTTAATCTCTCCCTCTCAACCCCATTCTCCTGCCTTCTCCCCATAACCCCTGACACCCGTCCTAATGAAGAATATATCAATCTCCGCCTTAAAAATACCCAATGACGGCCTCCACAACCTCTGTGGCAAAGAATTCCACAGATTCACCACCCTCTGACTAAATAAATTCCCCCTCGTCTCCTTTGTAGAGGAATGTACTTTTATTCTGAGGAATAATCACATTGAAGCTGTGTCCAAGAAGGCACACTGCCGGCTGGTTCCTCTGGAGACCAGAGAACCCTGGCCTGCTTCCAACAACGCTTATCAACTTCTACAGAGGCATCGTAGAAATATACTGTCAGGCAACAGCTCTGCCCAAGACCGCAGAAAATAACAGAGAGTTGTGGATGTAGCCCAGTGCATCACACAGACCACACACCCCACCATCGACTCCAACTACGCCTCGGGAAAGCAGCCAACATAATCAAAGACTTGTTCCACCCCCCTCATTCCTTTTTCTCCCCCCTCCCGTTGGACAGAAGATATAAATGCTTGAAAACACGCACCACCAGACTCAGGAACAGCATCTTCCCCTCCCCTATCAGGCTTCTGAACGACCCTTCCATAAGCTTGAGTGTAGTCTTGATCTTCCAACCTACCTCATGTTTGGACCTTGCCCTTTTTTTTATCTGCACTTTCCCTGTAACTGTAATGCTATAACGCAGTAATACTGTACTCGGCACTCTAATACTCGTACCTGTGTGTGACCTGATTGTGTGCAACTAGATCCTCGACTTCCTGACCAACAGACCCCAATCAGTGAGGATAGGGGACAAACCATCCTCCACGATAATCCCCATCACTGGTGCTCCACAAGGATGCGTTCTCAGCCCCCTTTAGTCCTTGTACACCCACATCTGTACAGCCATGTACAAATCTAATTCAATTTTCAAATTCGCAGACGAGACCACCATTGTGGGCCGGATATCAAACAATGATGAGACGGAGTACAGGAGGAGATTGAGAACCTCGTGTCCTGGTGTCGAGACAACAACATTTCTCTCAACGTCAGCAGGACAAAGGAGATAGTGATCAACTTCAGGAAGCGGAGCTGTACACATACCCCAGTGTGCATTGACAGCGCCAAAGCAGAGATGGTTGAAAACTTCAAATTGCTCGGAGTCAATATCACCACCAACTTCTCTAAATTGAAGCAATGATCAAGAAGGCACACCAGCGCCTCTACTTCTATAGAAGGCTTAGGAAGTTCGGCATGTCTCCTACAATTCTACAACTTCGACAGTTGCACCGCAGAAAGCATTTTGTCAAATGCATCACAGCTTGGTTTGGGAACAGCTCCATCCAAGACCGCAAGAAATTGCACTGAATTCTGGACGCAGCCCAGACCATCAAACAAACCAACCTCACTTCTCCATTGACTCCATTTATACCTCACGCTGCCTCGACAAGGCCAGCAGCATAATCAAGGATGAATCGCACCCTGGCCACTCCCTCTTCTCCCCTCTCCCATCAGGCAAAAGGTGTGAAAACTATCAGATTCGGGGACAGTTTCTTCCCAGCTGTTATCGGCACCAGCCCGATGCTCAGAAGACAGATCACTCACTTCGACACCCACCACCCCTCTACATGGGGCACAGGTCTGCAGCGTGGTGAAGCTCTCACTCTGCCTGGGTGAGTGTGGCACCAACAACTCACAGGGCAGCATGGTGGCACAGCGGCATTGAGGCACAGTGGCACAGCAGCATTGTGGCACAGCAGCACGGTGCCACAGCGGCACGGTGGCACAGCGGCATGATGGCACAGCGGCATAGCTGCTGCTTTACAGTTCCAGAGATCCTGGTTCAATCCTGTCCATGGGTGCCGTCTGTACGGAGTTTGTACGTTCTCCCCGTGACCTCGTGGGTTTTCTCCGGGTGCTCCGGTTTCCTCCCACACTCCAAAGACGTACAGGTTTGTAGGCTTGGTATAATTATAAACTGTCCCTAGTGTGTAGGATGGTGTTAATGTGCAGGATGGTCGCTGGGCGGTGCGGGCTCAGTGGGCCAAAGGGCCTTTTTCCACACTGTATCTCTAAACTAAACTAAACTCACTCTGTGAGGGTGTGTGTTCACCAACAACTCCCAACTACCTCCACAGCACCGACAAGTGCGTATCTGTGTCTGTATATAGATGTGTGTGTTAGTGTGTGTATATACATGTGTGTATGTGTGTGTGTTTGTGTGTGTTTATTTATAGATGTGTGTGTTTTCTGTGCATGTGCGTGTATGTGTGGGTGTGTATGTGTGTACGTGTGTTTGTGTGTATATGTCTCTATATGTGTGTATATATATATATATATATACACACAAATATATGTGTGTAGGCGCATACGTGTGTGTGTAAATACATACATATACACACACGTGTGTGTGTGTATGCGCATACATTCTCATTCAAATAGATCATTTATATGCATAGTACATATATCAGCGATTGATTTGGTTGAGAATGTGGGCAGCATGGGAGCAAGTTTGTGGGTGATACAAAGATTGCTGTGGTGGTGGATAGTAAAGGTACAGCAGGATCTGGGAAAGTGGGCAAAGGAATGGCCTCCACCCACTACCCGTCTCTTCCTGCTCTCCCCCCCCCCTCCCTGCTCTGCTCTCCCCACTCCCCACTCTGCCCCTGCTCTGCTCTCCCCACTCCCCACTCTGCCCCGCTCTGCTCTCCCCACTCCCCACTCTGCCCCTGCTCTGCTCTCCCCACTCCCCACTCTGCCGCCTCCCCCCTCCTTGCTCTTCTCCATCCAACTCTCCCTGCCTCGCTCTCCCCCCTCCCCACTCTCCCCCTCCCCACTCTCCCCCCTCCTCGCTCTCCCCCCTCCCCACTCTCCCCCTCCCTGCTCTCCCCCCTCCCCACTCTCCCCCCTCCTCGCTCTCCCCCCTCCCCGCTCTCCCCCCTCCCCGCTCTCCCCCTCCCCGGTCGCTCCCCCTCCTGCTCTCCCCCTCCCCTCCCCGCTCTCCCCCCTCCCCACTCTCCCTCCTCCCTGCTCTCCCCCTCCCCACTCTCCCCCCTCCCTGCTCTCCCCCTCCCCACTCTCCCCCCTCCTCGCTCTCCCCCCTCCCCGCTCTCCCCCTCCCTGCTCTCCCCCCTCCCCGCTCTCCCCCCTCCTCGCTCTTCCCATCCAACTCTCCCTGCCTCGCTCTCTCCCTTCTCCGCTCTCCCCCACCCCATTCTCCCCATCCAACTCTCCCCCGCCGCATTCCCTCCTCCTGGTTCAGCACCTACCCACTCTTCCACATCACTCTTCCACATCCCTCTCACCCCTCCCTCTCCCCTTCCCCACTTTACCCCACCTTGCTCTCCCCATCCCACTCTCCTCTGCCTTGCTCTCTCTCCTCCCTGCCCTTCCCCACTTCCCCATCCCACTCTCCCCACTCATCCGCTCACAATCTCACTCCCCTCCCTGCCCTCCCACTCTTCCCCATCCCACTCTCCCTCTGCCCATTACACCCTCCCCCCCCCCCCTCACTCTCCCTGCACCTATACCCACCACCCTCTGTGTGAAAAAGTTACCCCTCAGGTTTCTATTCAATCCTGCCTCACCTTAAACCTATGACCTCTGGTTCTCCATTTGCCCACTCTGGGCAAGACACTCCATGCATCTGCACGATTTATTCCTCTCGTGATCCGATACACCTCTATAAGGTCACCCCTCATGCTCCTGCATTCCTAGGAATAGAGTCCTAACCTGCTCAATGTCTCCCTATAACTCGGGCCCTCGAGTCCTGGCAATATCCTCATCAATCTTTTCTGCACCCTTTCCAGCTTACTAACATCCTTCCTATAACAGGGTGACCAAAACTGAACACAATACGCTGAATGAGGCCTCGCCAATGTTTTGAACAACTGCATCAAGACCTCCCAACGTCTCTACTCAATATTCTGACTGATGAAGGGCATGTTCTGAAAGCCTTTTTGACCTCCCCATCGACCTGTGACTCCACTTTCAACCTGCTCTGGTCCATCAAAGGCATGGGGTCATTTTAAATTAGATTATGGCTGGGATTCATAATCTAACTGTGCGTGGGTGTGTGTTTTACTGTGTGTGCGTGTGTTTTACTGTGTGGGCATGTGTGTGTGTGTGTGTGTGTGTGTGTGTTTTACTGTGTGGGTCTTACTGTGTGTGTGTTTTACTGTGTGTGCATGTGTTTTAGTGTGTGTGTGTGTGTGTGTGTGTGTGTGTGTGCTTTACAGTGTGTGTGTGTGTGTGTGTGTTTTACAGTGTGTGTGTGTGCGTGTGTGTGTTTTACAGTGTGCGTGTGTTTTATAGTGTTTGTGTGTGTGTGTTTTACTGTGTGTGCGTATGTTTTGCTGTGTGTGTGTGTGTGTGTGT